>NW_026864178.1:0-171064 GCF_026571515.1 Ruditapes philippinarum
ATTTGACTCATTGACAAGAGTAAGACATGAGCATTTATCTGGAAGAAAGCTTTATCAATTGCTTAAATCAGAACCTATACCAGCTAGAAACAAGATTCATTCAGCCAGTGGTACTCCTACAATGAAGATAATGAAAAACTTTCATGCAAAAAGTGGCATTTTCAGGCTTGGTAAGATGTCTTGTTTTTTACAAGGCAGTATGTATCAAGCAAAATAGAGAAAATATGAATCCGTAAAGAAGGCCCAACACAGCAAAGTTGAAAATGTTGCAGGCTCGGTTTGATCATTAGCCTATTAGCTGTAGACAGTAAAAAAGACTTCTTTTTCTCTTTTTTTGTTAATTTGGGTCACAGCTAATAGCCCCACACATTCAACCTGTCCAGCGATATGTTTTATTCACTGACTGAACCCATTTTAAAACCATTGAGAGGACAAATCTTTTCAAAAACAAAAATAATGACCTCAGTGGGGAGATGAAATAGGGAAGAAAACATTTTACATGAGGCAAGGTTTATTTAACCTAGATAAGGTAAAATCTATTTCAATGCTTACTAATACACAATGTTATCAATCTATCTCAGCTATCTAATCTTTACTCCACTACATAATATTGTTGACTAAATCTGCTTTTCAAAGTGTTCACAATATTTACAAACGGTCACAAATTTGCAAAGGCATTGTTTACATTATGGTTTATATATATTTAACTGTCAATAATGCAAAATTTAACATTGTTTGTAAAACAAGGGAGATAAATCTTCATTATATATTTAAATAAGTCTTGTGAAGGTACTATAGTTAAATATTTCAAGAATATGTTAAGATTTACCAAAATTCTATATAAATCAAGAAATATCTATTTAAGACTCTTACAAAACTAGTAATATGAATTATTACTAGAAAGAGTGAAGCTGAAATTATCTTGACTTGTAAAAAATTTATTTGATTTAAGTGATTTTCATTGCTATTATGTTATATATAACCACATAATACTTTAACAATTATGGTTGTTACAAGACTAGAAAATGTGTGAAACATCCACAAATTATAAAGAATTGAACATTCTTAGCTGAACTCTAACCTGCAGCAGTAACGGGCAAGTGACTCTGTATCAGCTGCCATAACAGGACTCCACTGAAGTTGTTTTCTTTGACATGATGGGAAAAGAAAAAAAATTCTGAGTTTGTGTACCATTGGATGTACAATGTAAGGCTGAACAAATTACTTGTGTGCAAACTTTCAGACCATTTACCGCAATCTGGTTCTCATTGTAAATATGCATGCAGGAAGACCCAAATCCTGCTTGGAATTGCACAAAAATTGATAAATTAAGAGTACATTGTATATATTTCATTATCTTTTGCATACTTTTTTTTATTTTTAAGTGTCCCATGTAGATACTAGTTTTATGTAGACCAAAGTAGAGCTCCTTTAACCACTAAAGCATCAAAGACCCTAAAAAACAAATTTACATAATATTCATTTATACAAACAAGTCGGCCACCAGTAATGAGAAAAACTTCTGCAACACACAATTTTCCCAAGAAGAAGTTTGTAAGAATGAACAGAAATGTAAGATGCACTTGTTAAATGATTTGATGTAAAAAAAAATAACTACATGTAATACTTCCATCATGAGATGGGAATAAAACCCAGTGAAGAAGATCTAATTATATTGCTAATTAATGTAACAGGCACATGTTGTGCCACAATTCTCAATGATAAAGCACATTTACCTATATTATACCTTGAATTCACCTAGAAATCTCTGCACATGCAGTAACACAGAAACGCCCAGCTATAAAACTATGATCTGTTGTAATTATTCAGCAGAACATACAATATAATTCTTGACAACATTCACACAAACACACATTGTCACATAATTTTATAACTTTATTTACGTGTTCTAAGAATAATGTCTTACATGCTAGGGGGTTTGAGGGATGTTGAACTTTTTTCATTATCCCTCATGTACAGAGTCAATCAAGCTGAATTTGCAAAATTCATGTAATTTTGTTGTGATTACTGCTTCCAAAGGACACTTCATAAAGATTGTATCATTTAAATAAATTGTTTAGAACAAACAAATCTATGAAACAAATACAACATTTAACAAGAATGTCGAACGACACATATACCCCCCTTTCTAGCAATTGACTCACATAATTGGTTATTTTATTACAGAAACTTGCCAAAAATGGGTACATGGAAGTGTTCAATTATGGAAAAATCAACAGAAACCATTTTGACATTTAAGGCCCATGTGACATTGACCTTTGACCTATGACCCCTAAATTGTTAGAGGTCATCTACTACTTATGACCAATAACTAGGTGAAATATGTAGACTTTGTGATGAATACTTTTCAAGATAATCAGCGGAAACCCTTTTGACATTTAAGGCCCCTGTGACCTTGACCTTTGACCTAGTGACCCCAAAATATATAGGTGTCATCTACTAGTTATGACCAATCACTATGTGAAATAAGAAGACTTTGTGATACATACTTTTCAAGATAATCAGCGGAAACCATTTTGACATTTTAAGGTCCCTGTGACCTTGACCTAGTGACCCCAAAATCAATAGGGGTCATCTACTAGTGATGACCAATCACTATGTGAAATATGAAGACTTTGTGATACATACTTTTCAAGATAATCAGCGGAAACCATTTTGACATTTAAGGTCCCTGTGACCTTGACCTTTGACCTAGTGACCCCAAAATCAATAGGGGTTATCTACTAGTGATGACCAATCACTATGTGAAATATGAAGACTTTGTGATATATATATACTTTTCAAGATAATCAGCGGAAACCATTTTGACATTTAAAGCCCCTGTGACCTTGACCTTTGACCTAGTGACCCCAAAATCAATAGGGGTCATCTACTAGTCATGACCAATCACTATGTGAAATATGAAGACTTTGTGATACATACTTTTCAAGATAATCAGCGGAAACCCTTTTGACATTTAAGGCCCCTGTGACCTTGACCTTTGACCTAGTGACACAAAAATCAATAAGGGTCATCTACTAGTGATGACCAATCACTATGTGAAATATGAAGACTTTGTGATAAATACTTTTCAAGATAATCAGCGGAAACCATGTGGTCTACCGACGGACAGACCGACGGACCGACAGACAGACCGACAGACAGACCGACATTAGCAAAACAATATACCCCCTCTTCTTCGAAGGGGGGCATAATTATGTTCAAGAGTAATCTTTGGCCCATATCTGAAATTTATGACACAATTATGTTCTTTCAAACAAGGCAAATTCACATTCTAACCCACTGATACATATATGATTTTGGAAAATGCTTACACCAAGTGTTTGATTATTGCACACAAAACATTATAATTGGTACATATAGGTTTAAAACATTGAACCCAGAATCCTCTAGATTTCACACTGTAGACAAAAGTAAACCTGGTTCCCTTAACCCATACCCTGCTGGTACCAGTATTGATTAGCCCTTGTCATCAGTATAGAGCCAGGCCCACCAGCAGCACATTCATGCAGTCTGACCATCTATACTGCTGACCGACTTACAAAATTTTGCGCCACGCAAGTACAGCAGATTAAGGGTTAAACGTTATCCTTTATACAACATTTCTTCCCATATTCCTCACATAAAGAACTAAGACTACCTGATGGTGTTTGGTTTGATTATGTTCAGCCTTATATAGTATGTATTCCTCCGCAAACATTCGATCAGTGAGTTCCTCGATCTTGTGATCTCGGAGAGAGTCCTCGATCTTCTCATGAATACTAGCCATGCTAGAACTTTTACTGCTCTTTTTTAACATTATTCCAGTGATGAGCTGTTCTTACTGTATCATATGTCTAATACTTTAAATCACAATGGTGAAAACATTTTCATGATAACCGATTACCATCTTGTTTTACATGTTACTATCAAGATGTATAAATAACTTCAATTAGTACTTTTAACATAATATTAAATATTGTAAAATTTCTCTATTCTAAACCTTTACTATGGCAGATTTACTTTAATAATGGACCTACCAAACTTTAAACTTGGAACTGTTCATAGTAAATATTAGAATTTCAATATGAAATTGCTACAACTAAGCAGCTAACACTAACAAGTGATGCCAGAATGCATTAAATTACTGTACAAAATATCCATTTCTATAAGTTTTTACACATCTTTTTTTCTATGTGAATCAGTAGAAGGATACTGTCATTACCTATCGAATCATATTATACCCGCATAAGAATTTATGACAGTCTACCTATTTTTTATGGAAATATGTCTATAAAATATTCCTCTTGCACATGTTAAAAGCATTTTATATCCTTGTATACAAGCCAGTTGGCAGTATCTAGAATCATAAATCATATCAACCTTAATTATTTCAAACAAGACAGAGAAAATTTATTAACAACATTAGTATCTTTAAAAATCTGATTTTTTACAATGAATTTTTTATTTCATATATAATAGCTGAATGAGCTATAACAAACTAGGAATAATACATCAATTCAGTATCAAACAAATAATATACCAGAATACACAAAAATTATGGAATTTAAACAATGCATTATTATTTCAAAGTTAATTCATATGGCTAAAACAATAGATTTCTATGTGACCTCAATGGAATATAAATCTAAATTTAACATTCATAAAAAAGATTTATTTTTTTACTGTTTGCAATTCTGACTTCACATTATTTATCATTTTTCACTTCTTTTTCTCTCTTTCTTTCACAACAAAATTCATGTTATCATAACCTATACAAACATTTCAACAAAATACTTTTCAAGAGTTTACTGTAGATAATTACATAAGAGAACAATAGCAAAAATGCTAATAGGAATGTTTCTAATGCCTTTTCAAAACAGTCAGAACAATTTATGGAAGGCTTAATTGATTATCAGAAAATGTAGTAGTAACCATGAAGGTTTTCAACAATGGCCATGGACTGTTTTAAAGCAGATCACTGGAATGTCTATGTATAAAGTTACTATAGATCTATGATATGATTACATGCTAGATTGTTTATCATAGTTTTTTATCATTTAAATGCTTATATTACTAAAGGATTTCATAGTAGGAGCTAATTTTTGAGTAACTTCAAGTGGAGGTTTAAATTGTAACCTGATTTTAAGGTATTCATCACATTCCCCTTTTGTTTCAAAAGTTTACACTAAAACATAGTTAACTCTAGGTACACAGGTATTTACCTGTATAAGAAATATGTGCACATTTGTCAGTCTATGTTAAGTTATAAGACTTCTTTAAAATACACAATTATGCTGACCTTAGTAATTCTAAGGTACTCCCAGTCCAGGATTTCAAAATCACTTGGTACAAAACAAATGTAACACTTTTGCAAATAAAACAAACTTGTACAGGCATCAAAAAGTAGACCATTTTCGCATCCGAAGACTGACTTCTTATCATCATGTCAAATTAAGTTTGAGTTTACATGCATAAATACCATAAATACATTCCAATCTTGAAAATATACCATAATCATATATACCATCAGTTCAAAAATTATGATGTCAATTCATGCAATCCAAAAAACCTCGATATGTGATATATCCACATACCATAATTATAGTTTATAAAAGAACCACCTAACAAGTATAATAACAGACTAATGTGTCTAGGACAGGGAAATATAACATTAAATGCTCTATTATTATCAAAACGTAAAATGACATTTAATAAATAGCATAACAGTAAGTAATACACAATCTAAGCAAATTTCAGCAGTGAAAACTCATTTCTTATTCAATTAACCTAAATTTTGCTACAGGTTTTGTCATATTATCAACTAGCACTGGACTTTATATCACTGATAATCATAATAAACCTCACAGGAACTAACAATTATCATTGAATTACACTGCTGGTACTTAACTTTATGACAAATTATTCTTTCAATTTTTGAAACTCTGCATTACCATCAAGAGTGAAAATTTACAGCAGTGTTCTTATGTGCCCCTGTCTCTGGGATACTTTGAGTGCATCAAAAGCAGGCAAATACTTCAGCAAATTTTCATTCTAGAGTACTGTATATTATTTCATGTTGAAAATACATGAGACTTACCTGATGAAGTTTGTGCACTACTTTTTCCCTCTCACTTTCTAATTCTCTAGTGAGTCTCTCAAACTGTGCTTCCTACAAAAATATGATAAAAATGTTCTCATTACAGATAAGATATACATGTAAGTAATGATATATCTACAAATGTTCAATGCCTTTCTATTTACTAATTGAAAATTCTAGACATTATCTGTCATTATAAATTGACTCCCAGAATCACATAGACAATACAGATAGTTCTTCCAGTAATGATACATTAACATGATAAATTTAACACTTTTATCTGTTAACCACAGTTATTCATACTTATCTTTATGAAAATTGAGAGACAGTTTTAAATTGTTCAAAAATTTTGTCAAGCTAATAAATAAAGAAGCTAACACAAGACACAATGCATATTAACAAAATGTGTGGCGACTTTTGCTAGAATGAACCTTTCATATTAAGGAACAGTGATAAAAAAAGTAAATGCAGTCATATCACATGTATTGTGAATATTTACAAATTTCTTGAACATTTAAAACATTTTTTCTATAATTTGATACATTGAAATTTGTTCACACATCTGTGGGCCTGTTGCTCCAAGATTAACACCACACCAAATATATGGTCTTGTCCATCTTTCTGTCTGATATAAATCATTCATCATTTTTAGAGAAAATTTCTTAAATATTTACTGACTAAGTAGAGAACAGTGCAGACCATGGTCAGATGGCATAGCTGATCTTGATCTGCACAGGTTGTATGTGTAAATACATTTGCCACCAGCAGGCTAAATGCTTATTATGAAACATGTTGACTAACTTATTTCAACCACTTCTGACTTATTGTTCCTGAAAAGAGTCAATGTAAGTGTGCTTCTGCATAAGACTCCATTTTAATTGAAACTAGAATCTGTCAATAGGACATGGATGCTCCTGTAATAAAGGCTTTGCGTCTGCAAATATTTAGTGTTGTTTTATTAATGATATCATTCACTTTTGATTTCAGACCATCTATATGAACTATAAAATATGGAAAATTTTGTTTATATATCATGACCTGGGTTTTGCTGGTATGTGAACACTTCTATAGCAACTTTCAAAATGGTAACAATTATATACAAATTAAAATGGCAAAAATGGCCAAGTTCAGCAGCACACACTTGAAATTACTATAGCTGATCCAGTACCAATTATTAAACTATTAACACACCTGTTCTCTTACTGTCCTCAATATGTCTGTTGTGTTATGGCTTGCATCTGCTGTGTAAGCATATGGCTTGCTAGAGACATTGCTGTTTTTATACTGGACACCTGGGGGCATATTCTACATTGGCATTCCGTTTATAGAATACTATTTTAGTTCATGGACAACTGCAGTGACTCACAATAGTAATATTTAGGTAAATGTCAGCAACAACCTAAAATACAAAAAAGACACAATATGTTGGAAACATGTCAAAACAGTTTATCAAATTTATATGAATTGCATTTCATTGGTAAAAATTTGGTTGATGCAGCTTCTATGGGATTGGCAACAAGACAGACTAAATGTGGATCTTACAGAAGAGAGACATTCTAGCATATTGAGTTCCACTCAAATGAAATATAGAGAGTGGAGCATATCAGCATATATTTCTTTTCATCTTTTTTTTATGTCATATATATTTCTTCTTGTGACCTGAATGAACCTCAGTCCTCAGCTTGATTTTTCCATTAATATTGATTAAACCTTGATAACAGTTGAGGGAATAGTGGTGTAGGATAAAAGAAATAGACTTCTAATCTGGAAGTCATGGGTTCAAATACCACTTAAATTAAAACCACTGATCTATTTTGTAGTTGCTTGTCCTCTTGTCCGAGTCTCTTATTAAAGTGCAATGGTATTTAAAACAAAATTGAACACTTATTGTGGACAACACTGAGGTGCTTATATCTTGTTATCTTTAAAAACAGCTAGCTAGCTGACACAAGTTCTAATTAAAAGCTATTTTGCAGACATTCGCATTACTGAATTATTATGTCTTACAATCTTACAATGAAATTGGAAATATGAAAGTACATACTGCTAATTAGATCAACTTAAACAACCTTTTAACAATGAATTTTTGTGCAAGTGCATGACCTTGTGAATCCATTTATGCATGCACAAGTTACCTCTACTTTGTAAATGAACTTAAGACTGAAATACTTATGCAATTTATAATTTCATTTGTTAAGGAGGAAGATAAAAATTAACACATTTGATTCCATTTTTTTAATAAGAATGAAAACAGTTGACACATTTGATTTATGTATTATAATATCTGAAACTGGATGCTTTCTCTTCAATTTGTGACCATTTAAAAATGTCATGGTCATAAGTCAATACACATCATTATATGTAGTTATTCACATCATTGTGTGACAATACTAACATGCATTGTCAACAATACAATTCACATTATATCATCAGGCATTTAGTCTACAACGCTATAGATCCATATATTATCTATCTATCTATCTTCCAATAATGTAAAACCCTTCCATGGGGTCAAAGATACCTGTGTGCATCAAAATCACAATAAAATTAAAGTTGTTTAAATGAGAATAAAAGAAGAATATTAAAGATGTTAAAAACTGGAGGGCTACTAGGGTTAGATGTGTTGATGTTCAATGCTAGCTTATAATGGCTGCACTGTACAATGTACTGCTCTGGGATAGGGCAACTGCAGTTCCAATGGTGTACAGAGCAGTGTTTTTTCACCAACATATTCGGGCCAAATTTGGCCAGATTCCCCCCTCAAAGTAGTATGCTTTTTGAAAATAAATAAAAACATTATCTTAAATAAAAACATTGAAATCATGTCAACAAAATGCTCTAAATATAGTACATGACTCTATTCAAATTGGTTCCCGCGAATGACGTCATACGAGGTCTCGCGTGGCACCTAAATGTCATGGCCGACTGAAGTCGGCGTAAATTGATGTTTTACAGTTAAATAGGCAATTTTAATGACGGTATTAATATTTTGATACTTTAATTGGTATATTTTGCAACTATTGAACTAACTGCCAAAAAATGATTTTGTTTAAGCGTGTAAGACTCACTGTTAAGCAAGGTTGTTTACAAATCTTTCCCAGGTAGGTAAGGGGAGCACAAAATACAAATATTGCCATATTGCCTGGCCCTGTAAATTAACATGTAGATAGTCACTCACAGGTAAAAAGTGGGTGGGGTATAATAATAGAAAATCTGCCAAATTTTGTCATTTGGTTATAATTGCTTGCTAATCTAATTCCTAAACATATCATCAATAAAAATATACCTTTCTAGAACATCAATCAGTAATTCAAGACTTTCTCTGCAGCCAAAAACCTCAAAATGTAACAATATGAAAATCCGACCCACTCAAAGTTTTCAGCATTCCGAAAACAAATTTTACTCCCACCAAGTTAAAACTAAAATAACCTTTATAGTATTTCTCATCCCCGCTTTTCACCAATAACTATATTATTTAAATTTATCAACTGACAATACGTTTTGCTGCAAATTTTAATAGGTTCTGTGAGAGAAAGATGACCAATATACGTGGCTGTTCTGTTAATTAATTAGGGGACATTTTTACCTGTTCAAAATAACCGGAAGCAGTTCTATGTATGGTACTGTAAAATTCCCGTCACTAAAAATAAGACCGTACCGAAGATGATACACGCATTGACGGATGGAAAGGATATATTCTTGCAACCACAAGCAGGTTACGAATGCGCATTTTGACTCAGAAACGAGTGATTTTCATTATTTAGAAAGGGCATACGTTAATATGATGTGCATTGACTTTATGTAGAAATAGAATATAAAAAATGTGTATGCTAACATTTACTTCGGATGAATTGTAGCAGATAATGTTTAATATCTATTATGTACTTTACAGCTGATTTCTTTATACATGTATTCATTTTATGTTAATATGTTGATTTCTTGTAAATATATTGTCCTCATGGGTCTGTGACCTTCTGGAATTTACTTGAATAAAATCTAAAAGCTATATAGATCTATCTCTGGATCCTGCCAACCCCTCTTACAAGTGTTATAGGCAGGAATTAATGTTAGTAAAAGGTGAAAAGAAAAGCTAAAGAAAGAAAAGTCCAAGCATTATAAACATGCTAGGAAGGTCAGACTGAAAATGTATTCTAGTCATGGTTAAAATGTTAATAGTGAAACAAGATGATAAGAGCTAAAATAGTTTAAAAACACTGGGAGTAAGACTAGTACTGCAAACCCACCACTGACTGTTTGAAATGACTCAAGTTGGGCAGGGTGGCAATGTTACTAGGGAGTTTATTCCATAGTATAATGCTATGAGAACAGAAAGAGTACTTATGGTAGTCGGAGGATACCAGTATTTGGCGTGGGGATAAGGGGTGCATATGTCTGGTTAATCGAGATCTATGAGAACAGAAAGAGTACTTATGGTAGTCGGAGGATACCAGTATTTGGCGTGGGGATAAGGGGTGCATATGTCTGGTTAATCGAGATCTATGTGGGGCTTGAACATATGGTGGGAGATGAATTGAAACTAGGTTATGATATATCTTGTAAAACATTATCAGTCTACAGTCCAATCTGCGATGTCCAAGGGATCACCATATATATTATTACATTTATTTTGAAGAGTCGTGTATTTCATTAGCATATATTTCTCATATGGTATAAATCTCTAACAATTGGGAAGCATTTGTCAACAGGTAACCAAAAAACATACCCTAATCATAGGTGCAAACATACATTATACATTAAAATTAAGTCTATTATCAATTATCCAGATTGAATACATTTTATTCATGTACCATGTAGCAGCAGCCTTATGGATATATATGTGATGCCATTCAGTTATTTTTAAAGATCCTGTATGTTGTGATCAAAGTGGTTTTCCACACTAAGTGAAATTATATATAAGGTAAAAAAAAAATTTAAACATCGAAGAATATGTAAAATATGTACTGCAAATATTTATGCATATTATATGTAATCATTAAAATACATGCATTTATTTCTTATTGTAAAATTTGACCTAAATTTTATAGAAAATACATTTTTATTACCTCCCTCTATTTACACGAAATATTAAATTATGTAATATCTTTATAAATAACGCTTTTGTGTTAATGTCGTGTTTCTATTTATTAAAATGATGAAATAAATTGATCGTTACGTAAATATATATATTTCATCATCGTAAATGCATTACTCATCCAATATCAGATTAAAAAATATATGTACAAGTTATTCTATGATCCATTCAAACATTATCTAGAAGCATTTAAAGAACCCAAAATATTAATATCTTTACCTTAAATAAATACTGGAATATAGAAATTATGTCATAAATGCAGGAATAAATGTGCCTATGGGGAAAATGGCTAACAACAACAACAATTTTAAAACGATGAACTGAAACCATATATCTGATATTACAATACAGGTAACTTAAAAGATTGCAAGCATTAAAAGAGAAATTCTTATGAAAAACAGTGAATAAAAAAAGAACTAAGCGAAAGGAACACAGAGGGACAATGCACGTAAAATATCAGCTCAATATATACTGTTATGATTATCGTCCCTATTTTATCCAATGACACCTTATTCTTTCATTATATGAAAGATAAATCAATGATATTAAAAAGATCGGTTTGTCTAATCTAACATTACATATCTAATTCACATTTTTATATTACTGACTGGAATATCTAACTCGTTAATTAATCTTGTCTATCTAGCATTTAGAACAGAGTTTAGGAGTGAGTAGGTTTTATGTTAACCCATAACTGCATGAGCATTTTGTGAAAAATGGCTGTTTTCATTGAAAAGTCTCCCATTTCAAGTTCAAATTGCTATAAAACTACAAAAAATGCTTCAATACTAATCAAACATGGCACAAATGTTGACTGGACTATTGCCTTTGTAACGACTTGCTCAGTCTTAAATATCCTGTTCTTCTTCTTCCTTCTTCTAGTATAATAGCCGGGATCCAAAAGGAACGTAATGAGGCTCTGCGAAACTATGTACATGGTGAGATGGAACACTCTTCCGCTCAGCGATAAAAGTTGTAAAAACTGATAAAAACTTTATTTACAGAGACGTTGTGAAGTGAATTCAGACGGAGGCCGGCAGGCGCGCGCGGAAAGCATCCAATGTTTCCGCGGCGGTGACTGTTGATGCCAGGCCATTCCAATCAACAATTGTCCTGGGGAAGAAGGTATTTGTATACATCCTGCCAGTGGTGCGTTCTTGGTAGAAACGTATTCGTGTTCTACTGTCACTGGTGTTCTTCTTGGATTGGTTACTCAGTGGTAGGTACTTGTCCTTGGGGATGTCTACTAGGTCATGTTGAATGCGGTAGAGCATGCCTAACCTTGCTTCCTTCCTTCTCTGTTGGAGGGTGTTCCAATCCAGGCTCCTCAGCATTTCTGTCATACATCCAGGTGTTCTGGATTTATAGTCATTTTTGACAAACCTGGCTGCACTTTTCTGGATCTGCTCAATTGAATCTATGTGTGTCTGAATATGAGGATCCCAAACCGTTGCTGCATATTCAAGACCTGGGCGTACAAAAGTGCAGTAACTTGGTGCTTTCAGTTGTGGTGTACAATCCTTCAAGTTTCTCCTCACAAATCCCAGTGTTCTGTTTCCTTTGGCAGCTACATTCTGTATGTGCTTGTCCCATGAGAGGTTGTTGGAGACACTTACACCAAGGTATTTGCTGTGGTCCACTGATTGCAGGACTTGGCCATGAAGTATATACTGGTGTTGGTGATCTATCTTTTTGTTTGATGATATGTGTAGTACATAGCACTTGGAAGCATTGAAGCGCATAAGCCAGGTTCGTTCCCATTGTTCCAGTGCTTCAAGATCCTGCTGCAGCCTTGTCTTGTCATTTGTACTCTTGATGACCCTGAACATGAGGCTGTCGTCCGCAAAGAGTCGGATGTCAGATGATGTGCAGTCAGGCATGTCATTTATGTAGGCCAGGAACAAAAGTGGACCTAGAACGGTTCCCTGGGGAACGCCAGATATAACATCATCTTGGTCAGACTTGGTGCCTTCAAGGACTACCTGTTGCTTGCGGTTGCTCAGGAAGGATTTGATCCACTGGTTTAAGGGACCTCTCACGCCACGACAACGAGGGGACGTCTCAAAATTGCCAAAAATCACCATTTTGCGTTGATTTTTTCCATCAAAATTAATTTCAAAGTGCTGCAACTTCTCAATGGATTCAGATTGAGTCAAAGGCTTTTCAGCGTTGGTTACACGTTACCTTATGATCGACCTGTGGCTCACAAGTCAAAAATTTTCTTGGCGATGAGGGGGACTGCCGCCCCCTTCAAACCCCAAACAGAAGGGGACACATTCCCCTTCTGGCAACACTTTGATGTACGTTCTGGATATGGGGCGGCGCCGCAAAAGTGCTCGAACATTTCTCAAACAAAAACAAGTAAAGGCGCCTAAATAAGGCATTTTTTTTACCAGTTGAGACAACAAATAGGGGCGGGGGTAAAAATGCGTTAAAAGGCGTGTATTTCGGGTTATGGGTTAAATTGTTGAAATCATTGAGTGTGTCAGACACTTTTATCGTTATATTGCACTACATGAGTCTGCATTCATGATTGTACTGCTTAAGCGGGTGCTAGGGTATGTGGACGGTAACTTGCAATTACCAACACCGCAACCAAACTTGCAACATTTTGGGCCTGAAAAAATGCACGAAGGGGCACCGAGGTCTTCCTCCATCAGTAAAGCTGGAACGTCGCCAAATGACCTACACTGTGTCGGTGTGACGTAAAAAACTCAAATCAAACAAACAAAAATCATGACGATCTATATTATCCTGATACCGTATAACAGACATAAAACATACCAATCTTACATGAAACAGACTATATACTAAATAGACACTAATTTGAAACTTTGAAACAAACTATAATTGTTTACAATCTGAAGTGACAGCAACTTACCTGTGAAATTTTTCGCATAGGTGAACCGTGACCGGTGTTTTTAAACTTTTATTAAAGTTGTTTTTATTGTAGGATCGGTTAATTAAACTAATGCGGAGTATTAATTAGACATTGACATTGTGTTTTACTTAACTTTTAATTGTTTTTACGTGAGTTTTAATGGACATTCCGATGTGGGACAAATTGAAGTAAGGGATACGCAAGTTAAATATGGCCGCCAAACTTATAGGGGAACGACTACCACGAAATTGGAGTTACGGTGTTACAAGAGATGGTCGCATCTTCTTTATTGAGTAAGTGATTGAAATAATTATTTGAACACCTGTTCTTTATAAGCACGTGTTTGAAACATAATTGACCATAAAATGTTAAAATGCACGTGGATATATTTCTTTTGCAGTGTAAAAAGTGTCTTTTTGATTCAGTGTATAGTCTGATAGTAACTTCATCTAAAAAATATCAAATTTTTGAAGAAAATAGTCTGTTTGCAAATATTCAACTGTTTATTCTGCATTGCATTTCACTTTAATTTTAATAATGATCAATAATATTGTAATAGATTAATAATTTAAGGCTGCTGACATTGTCAAATGTTTATTTCTACATGTAAGTTATTGTTTGTTTGGCAGTCATTTAGAAATTGAGAGTAACAAGATTGTCAATCATTGATTAAGTATATTATATAAATTTAGTATCTGACAGTATATGAAAATGTTTAAGTTACTAAAATATTAAAATGTTTAGTGACCAGGTTCATAGCTTGTTTGGTAGCAAGACACCTCACCCCCCCAGACACTTCAGCCCTCAAATTTTGAAGACACTTTTTTTCTACATCATACTGCTTTAAAATCGTTTTCGATCACTCTAAGCAGGTATACATTGTATACATTTAAGAAACAGCTTTAAGATACAAGGGAATCCGGGAACCAGTCCCTAGCTCTTATTGAATAGACCCCTTGGTTCTTTTACATGCCCAGTGTATAGCACTGATACATGCGAGGATTACCTGGATTTCTTACCAGTACACCTCTATGTAGGTGGGAAACACTGAAAGTGTCTCTGAAAAATCCCAAGGGTGTAACCCAGGATCGAACCCGGGACCTCAGGAGTGATAGTCAGTGGTTTAACCAATTGAGCTATCGCGCCACCACTTCACCCCTTAAGACACTTCACCCCCCAAAATCAGTAAGACACTTCACCCCTCATCCAATTTTTTTCTATAAAGTAAATAAAACAAGTTGGTCAACAACAAAATGCTTATATATGTTAATTTTTATTATTTTTAGTATTATTTGATTAAAAATTTTGCTTATTACCTTTATTTTTACTAAGTTTAAAGCAGAATTAGGTTAATTGGTTGTATTGCCAAATGATATATCACAGCACTTTCATCCATTGAGTGTTAATTGCATGTCACCTTGTTTATTCAACATGTTGATTAGTTGTTTTTCAACGGTTATCTCACAATTGATTAGATAATTGAATTAAAATGGTATAATTGTTTGAAAATTAAATTTATTCTTAATAAATATTATAAATCAAATAAATAAATAAATTAAATGAATATAAATGAATATGAATGAATGAATCGGTTGCTTTATAAAATATAGTAAATATAAATTATTTATCATCATTATCAGACACAATTATCCTGCATTTAATACAAAGATCATTCATAATGTCATGTATTAAACAAATAAATAGCACCAGTTATGTAAATAAAGCACAAGGTTAAAGCACAAACCATCACCAAATGAACATACGGTAACTCAATGTTTATTATATGGTAAGGATCAAACTGAAAACAAACTTAAGTACCAAAACTTCAAGAATTAAATCAACTCAAAATTTATTAGACAATGGGTGAAAAAAATAAACATAATCACTATTGAATGTATTTAACATAATCTACATAAATAATTGTTAAACACAAAATAAAAAAAATGAGGGGTGAAGTGTCTCAATCAAATTTCTTAAAATGAGGGGTGAACTGTCTGAGGGATGAAGTGTCTGCAAAAAAGGCCCTAGGATGAAGTGTCTGGAGGTGAAGTGTCTGTAAGCCGCTTGTTTGGTATATATATTAATTATATATAATGCACTGGTTGGTATATACCATACATAGTTGATGTGTACTACACTTTGTATCAGCCAGCTCTTATCAAGTATTCATTTCAAAAGTTGTAGTTTGCTACAAGTGATGCTGGGGTAGAGCAGCAGACTCCTAAATCAGAGGTTGTGGGTTCATATCCCACATATAATTATGTGGTCACACAGTTTAAACAAATTTATTTAAGCTTGATTGCAAAACAAGTTCTTGCAACTTAAATTAGTCACTTTCGAGTCCCCTTCCTGGAACCAACCAACCAATACTGGTGTCATATGAAGAAACATGGTCGTGACCCTAGTAGGGCTCGAACCCATGATCTTTGTGGTCACATTGTGGTGTGATTCTCTTTCTAACATTCACAATCTGCACTGGCGCAATTACTGGTTATGACACCAGGCAGCTGTGAATTATTGTGACTTAATAAAAGCACCATCCAATTTTTCACAGAAACAGATTGTTGATTATTGTAATATGTAGATGCAGTCCCATCATGCAAGTGGCCTTGTTTCAAAGGTGGTTGTGAAGTATTTGGAAGTCTGATCCCTAGTGGTGTTACTAGTACCATACATCCTTATTTAGTCCATGAAGCAAATGGGTTCAAATAAGCTGGAAAATTTGTTCTCAATCAATTTAAAATAGGTGTGTTTAAAGTAGAGATACCTCTTAGTTTGTCATACAGTAATGAAAATGAACATAACAGAAAATACCTGAAACTCGAAATAAACTCTGTCAGTTAGATGCTCTCAAATTTCTTGAGTTTTGGTATTTGAGAAAAAATGTGTCAAACAATTAATGTCTCAGGTTTTTCTTGAAAATTTCAGTAACAAGTTTGACATCCCTTTATATTGCTTTTTAATGGTCTTGTCATCAACATTTAGGGACAACAATGGAAAGGGTTTACCCTTGTGTTATCACTGCAGGTGTTGGTGTGCATGACATGATAACTGTGTTCATTCACACAGTTGTATTATGTTTGTTTCAACTTTCACTTTAATATGTTGTTTGTGCTACATTGTTCAAGAATAATTCTTATCTTATCAATGTGGATCAATTTCATTTTTTCAGTGATGGTACACAAAACACAACATGGATTCATCCACTTACAGGGGAACCAGTTCAGACAGGATTCACATCGGTCCCAGGTACAGTTCATACCAATATAGTATATATCTGACTTTATTTTTATTGAAATAGAATATCGCAAGTCAAAATTAAATTGTGGGATTGACAGTGTCGGTATTCAAGCTGGTCAGGTATCTGTATTCAGCAATTTGCTGTCATTCTTAAACCAACTGTCTGGAATATCGCTTACCAGACCTAAAAATACAAAGACGCATTTCTTTGCATTATGCTTCAGTAATATGATCGCAAAAGTCTCCACTTTCAGGTGACAGATTGGCATTGAGTTTTAAATTCGAACTAGTATAGAGAATACACATATAACCAAATTAAACACATAACTTTTTATGGGGTTGGTCTTGGAAGGGGGTAGGGGGAGGGTGTAAGGATTGGTAACTCAACTACAACCAGGCAGAAGTGGGATTACTGGTAAGAGGATGCAGACAATGCTCTTCCTAGCTAATCCCCCGTAGGTACAAACAAACTTTTTACAGTTACAGCTTTGAAAATAAGCAAAACAGATTGACTTATCTATTGTGACAAATTTTGCACCGTGAAGCTATAACAGTAAAAGTTAGTTTGTACCTCATATTAGCTTGGAAAAATCAACATTTGTAGAGTTCCGGATAACGTCTATTGATCCTGCATTATATTGATATCAAATTATTCCATTGCTAAAAGATATAAGAAGTTGGAAAGTTGACCTACTTTTCACAAGCTTATGATGGACATGTTACTTTAAAAACATTACATATATCATGTACTTGTCAGTGATAAACTAGCTAAAGTTAGAACATTAGATAGTGATACCTGTCAGTATAAAAGTTAACAAATTGTTGACTGATTACAGATGGACAAGTGTAACTTAAACCAAAACTATTGTTATAACAATGAGACCTCTTGAGTCAGTGTTATCACTATTTATATTTCTATCTGAAGTACAACTGCTGATAAGCCATGCAAAAACAGGTGATATATATAACAGCAAACCCATTGTTCTCTTAGTAGGTGGTACAAACTGTTTCACAAAAGTTCTATTGTACCTTATTTCTTATAAATACTTGCTTTCATGAAATATTTCACCTAGTTATTAATTTAAAAATAAACACAAGGGAAAATGAAAAGTTTTAAGTCTTAATATTTCAAAAGAAAAAAATTCTTATCTCTTTAGAAAGTGCCAAGTAGATTTAAAAGATGGAAAGTAATGATTGTACGAATTGTTACATTATACAGTAGAGGGGTGGTTGTATATATTTCTAAGAATTTCTTTCTCTACCTTGTCTTAGCAAAATAAATACTTGTAAGATTCTGTGGAGAAAGCATATTATAATAACATGGATATATATTGAAGACTTGTGTATGCTGTGAAATGTCAGTGTGTTAATAAGATAATTATCAAATGCATAAAATTAATAAATTAATTCATTATTAAAGTCTGGAGTTTATTTATAATACACAAAAATGGGATTTTCTCAGTCTAAAGAAGAATATAGTTATTATGATATTAAACCTTCTGAAATTGATTTTGATGATGAAGGGTCAGATGGCAGTGACCTTGATGACCTTCCACATGAACTTGACCTTGGGATCATGCAAATTTCTTCAGCAGGTAACAAAATGCATGTTCATTGCAGATGAAGCACATTATTTTGTGGTGTTTTTTTGTAGACACAACTTGTTGCTTATGAACAATTAATTGTATCGTATCTTTCCGATATTTTCTTGTGTGCACTACAAAAGTGTTTTTGCTGAAAAAGTAAACAGTTGGTGGGGAACAATTTAATAATATTTTTTGTTAAACAGTCATTTGGTTGTGTTATAAAATCAATTTTAAAAAAACAACTAAAAAATTGATGGAAATTTTTCCTTTCTTTCATCAGAAGAAGAAAATTGCATGGTGTAGTACATTTATAAAAAAATTGGTGTATATGCATCGCCAAACTAAGTCCAGTCATGTTTAGGTCCCCCCTATTTTTTTTGCCCAAGAAGTGACATATAAAATTAAAATTGAAAAAAAAAACCTTTTATTCTAAATATATGCATGCCTTCAACCACCCACCCCTCCTCCCCCCACAAAATTCAGCAAAAATAAACCCAAAAACCCCATTTTTGAGTAGGGATTGCCCCACCCTCATTTAATAAAAATAGGAATTTTGGGTTTGGCAAAGTTAGTGCTTATAATTTATCTGATTTAATATGGGGTTTAGTTCCTGGAAATAACCATGCATTACTGTCATAGCATATATTATCAACCTTGACTGTTAAGTTCAAATAAGATATGGTCAGTAGCTATGTTATCTAGTTGTTAAGTGTTTTCTATGTTCTGGATCAATTATTGTATATTTACATGTTACATGAAACAAATTTTGCCTCTCCTCATTTTCCTGAAAGAATTGTAAGATCTCAAAATCTTTTATAAACATATAATTTACTCTCCATTTGAGTGTTTCAACTTGGTATATACATAATTATAAATCAAGTTTATTAGGCACATAATGTAAATTATAATTTGTTTCTCCAGAAATATGATTTAAAATGACAGATAATTAGTTTTAAATGCCAAGGAATTTCATTTTAACATTATTTTGTTATGCAATGTTTTAAATTATAATACATAATGCATATAGTGGATATATTTTACGTATTCATAAGATTTCTATTTAAAAAACTGCTCATTCTGCAAGAGTTTGTTGCAATGTTGCAATTATATAGTTAACTTATACTGAATTGGCAACAGTTATTATGTGCAAACTATAAAACATGCAATAACAGGTAATATTTTGGCAGTCTGTAGGAGAAGTTAATCATTTTATTGTCAGTAATAAGTGATGAGACTTACTGTTGTTTATAGCTGTATTATTGTATGTTATGTTTTACTTTAACATAACAAATTACTTTGTTATTTAACTTGTAACCTGCTGAGCTGTTATCAAAGAGGCCACTATTGCATGGCTCTTTTGGATTTTACAATCAATCAGTTCCAGAAATTAGGATAGCAAAGTTAAAGGGACTCCACTGAGGTTTTGACATGACATGACTATGACAAAGTGTTTTGGATTTTTGTACCATTTGATGTAGGTCTATGCCAATAACTTTGTATGCACAATTTCAGATCATTCGCTTATTCTGTTTTACCTGAATGATTATTCTAAATGTGAAAAATGACCAAAAATTGAAAAGCCTTTCACTCAAATTTGGCTTTAAATAGCACAAAAATACAATTTTCAATTTACTTAGTAATTCCGAGTATATCTGTTAATTATCTTTTAAATATCTTTCAGTTTTAAGTGTCCCAGTTGATCTATGTTAGAAATTAAAATTTTATGTGATTAGGCTTTTGGACCTCAGTGGAGTTCCTTTAAACAAGCAATCATATATTGAGTCTGGTGTGTCTGCTCTGATGTGTGGCAGTTGTGGCACTGTCTTTTACTTTGTATCCCCTCTACTTCAAGTCCACAATGAGGATGTTAATGCCATTATGTGTCTGAAGATATAATTTCTGTTTATGCAATATCTTGTTAAATCTTTATTAAAATTTTAGTCATTTCTAGAAATATAATTTCACTTTCTGGTTCAATGTTATTGTAATATGATAAACATTGTAATTTATACCCTTATACATCAAATATATCATTGTAAAACTATGCTCTAGGAAACTTATAAAACATTTATTTAAGAGCAGAATGTTTTTATGTTTTGTTTAGGATCACAATGAACTTCTTTAGATATTGTGTTACACTTTGTTTGCAAGCCTTACTGGCTTAAATTGTGGTGGATAGCTAGAATAGTAAATGGAGAAAACTTGAAGTAAGGGAGATCACTTGTAGAAATAGTTCAAAAAGGGAGATCACTTTAAGATCTTTTATAATGAAAGGGAGAGCACTGTGTATGTGGTATGGTTAATCATCAGAAATGAACTGCAGACTTATTTGGTTGATCATTAATGTTGACATTTATGACATAACAGCGCCCTCTGGTGGTAGACAGTCATTATTACAGTCATTACCTTCACATCATTATTGTGAAATATGCTGATTATCACTGGTCAAATCTTTGTTGTGTCACCATTCGTGATTGACCAATGAAAATTTTGTTCAATAATCAAAACAAATTTAATGCTATGTTGGCTGTCCATGAAATTCAATTAATATGTATTGATGAATATGTATATCATTAAAAATATTACATTTGTTTACATCATGATATATAAGGCAATAGACAGTATTGTTAATAAAGAGATTAAAATTATATCCTAGGATAATTTAGTTGTCTAAATAATTTTTTCTGGCTTTGTCAACTTACAACAAATAGATAATTTCAGTGCTGTTGTTTAAGCCATCATTGAATTCTTTTTTAGTGAGGAAGTTATTCAGCTAGTGGTTCAACTCCTGGTGCCAGCCCAATTACCTGTAATAATGCATGAAAGTCTCCTACAAACAATAAAACTGGAAAGTAAGATTTTGAGATCAAATAAAATAATTGATTAGATCTCTTATCAATTCATGAAATTTAATGAATCTTTTGGGCAAGCTAAGTAGGGTTATACATTGGGTGTGGCATTATTTCAATATTTTGATTACATTAAAACATTTTACAATATTACCAAACAGCAAAAAGCTTTTATCAAATGATAAAAGCTCTGAAAGAAAAAATTCATCGTTTTGTGCTAAAAAGTATGCAAACATAGCACAAAGTATATAACAAGTACTCAATTAGTATCAGATATGGCAAAACTCACACAATTTGTTGTTAGTTCTCCACCAACATTGGCTCATTTGTTCTATGTAGCATTTTTTCTTAAGGGTTTTATTAAAGCAGCTAGTAAATATGCAATATAACTATAGGATTGATAGGCTCTCGTTCTATCCACGGTCAAACTCTTGTATCAAGCTATACACACATACACACGATAATGAAAGATAATATGTCATGATCAATATTTTTATTTGTATTTGGAATGTGGACAAAATTATCAACATTTTTGTGGCTTGTAAATGGAGGCTAATTCCCAGTTTTATTTACTTCTAAATCTGCCCACCTAAGGGGTTTATAGTCAAAGGATATCTGCTCCATTCGGTGCAAGAACAGGCTATGTGATTGTTATATTTTGATAACATATAAGATAGTTTGATTCAATTCTTAATTTTTAAACATAAAATACAACCAACATAGATTATTTTGTTGATTTAAGTTTCTTTTTCTTTTGCGTTAATAAATGCAGATAAAAGTGAAAATTCTAAATTGTTTGTTTTGCAAAAATGGCAGATTTAACTTAACAGGTTTTGAGGTCACTTTATATCCTTTTCTGTTTTGAATTCTTAAAGTGTGTAAAGCTTTATCTCTACTGCCTGCAGTTTACAAAGTTTTTGTAAGAATAATTCAAAAATGCCTACATGAAAGAAATTTGTTGGTATATTTCCTTTTAACAAATGCATATGCACAAAGTCATTGCTAATTGGTTAAAAACCATTTATTTTAAATATCAACATAAAAAAGGGTAGGCCTATTAATGCACATTAACATCTGCAGAAGCACGAAAAGGTATTTAAATTTTTTGTTGTTAAGCCTCCAGGTTTCTCATGTCAAACTGCACAGATATTAATGCAGACAAAAGATATGTTTTAAACTTCATTATACAGAATTTAAAAAAAAGTGTAGAGCTAGGAAATGATTGGAACAACCAAGGGAGATAATTTAAATATATTCCAATTGAACTAAATATTAAAGTATTGATATATTTATATTAATAATAGGTCAACTTTGTATAATGTGTAGTAGTAAGTCAGGATGAGGTATTGTATTGTGAATGAAATGTTATCTTATTGGTCAGGTATTATTGAACATGATAAGTTTGTCAATATTAGTTGGCACAATGAGACTAAGTGATCAATCACTAATTTGTATCGTTTAGTTTAGATAAATTTGAAAATTTATGCCATTATTAGAAGGGTGTTAGAATATATTTAGTTCTCTACAGTATGATTAACTTAAAGGTAAACATAGTTTTTATTACAGTTTAATTTTTATAAAGTGTTTGTTTTTGGGTGTCAAACCAGTGTTTTATCTTTAATATACTTTATCCTTAATGTTTTCAGGGTTTTAAAACAAAAAGATAAAACCAGTTTTTTACTAAGATAGGATTTGAAGACACAAGTGCTATTGTGTAATCTTTTGGATATTGTTCATATTTACTGAGACTGTATTATCTAAAATGTAATAGTTTATAAAACACTTGTTACATGTTTGTCATTTTGTTGTATGATAATAATATGACATATGGCAAACATCCAGACATTGGTGGAATTTATATAAATACATTTCATGGCAGGATATATCATGTGAAATAACAGTTTTCAGTGTTTGTTTTGTTATAAAGGTTTGTTTTATTTTAATAGAGTTAAACATTCTTTAGGTTAACTACTTTTCGTTCATGTGTTACATCTGCTGTAAAAATTGCTGTTTTGATAAAAGTTTAAGTGTTAAAAATTAAAATTGCATTTCAGGTTAAGTTTCCATAAACTTACTGGATTTTTGGAGCAAATCTATACTGTTAACTTTAGTTATAAAACTGTTATCTTTTTAATGCTGTCTTTGTTTTTTTGCTTGACTCTGACATTATCATAGCCAGAATCACAATAACACATTGTAAAAGTTTTGCATACAATTTCATTTTCTTTAACATCAGAAGTTGTTCACTTGAAACTTCTCACTAGTATTTTGGGGCCAAGTGGATTAGGTCATAGATTTCAAACCACTTGCCCCTCACCACTGTGGGTTTGAATCCAGCAAAAGACTTCCGATTGTTTCATATAAAGAAGGTATCCTGAGCTCCTTACAGAATGTTGGTTCTACTTAGGTGTCTGTTTGTGCCTGAAATAATGCATGGAGGGGCACCTGATGTCATCTGTCACAAATAAAGCTGGAAAGTCACCATATGACCTTTACATTGCATATGCAATGTAAAACCCAACAAAAATTTTAAAAAGAAAGTGTTTTTTGGTTGAAATTGAAAGTATTTGTCTATAGGAAAAGTTTACTGGATTATAAGTACTATTTTATTGTCAAATGTCTTGTGTTTCAGTACCTTTGAAGGGTTTTGTCTGTCTAGCATTTCTTGTTGTAGTATTTTAAATTATAAGGCATGATAATGATGATAATAGTCAAATAAAAATCTAAAAAGCATTTTTCCTCAAATACATACATTATATAAATATTAAGTTTGCACCTATGTTCTAGTATATAAGAAAAAAATTGGAAGACAATTGTGCTATACACAGTAATCAATGATTGATCAGTGTTATATAGATTTGTCAAGACATGGTCTTTATTGATAAAACATTAAGAAAGTGTCAATGAGGTATTTGTATAGTGCTGTTATAAAGAAAGGCCCGCTGTATTCTAAAAGCTTTTGATAACTAGAACAGAAAATATGATATTCTCTGTTGAAATAGCATTTTATTTTATCTTTTTGTTTGTTTTCCTTTTAATTTTAAACCCAATTTCGGGGACCTAGACATAGGCTTTAAATCACACCAGTTAACAGCTGCCTGGGTGTCAATGTCACTAAAAGTGACTTATTGCACCAATTTAGATTGTGGAAGTTGAAAGAGGATCCTGCCACATGTGGGATTCAAACCCATGACCACCAGGAGAGATGTCTGATGCTCTGTCATACACCACACTCTTCCTGGTTGTTTTTTTAAGTCAGCATTAAGAATCAAGTTATTATATAGCTGTTTTTAATTGAAGATGAAATATATTAAAGTCATCATTACTAAAGTTCACTATCTGGCTATTGTTAAGGTCTACAGAATGGTAATATTAGTTGCAGGTTTCAATATATCAGCTTATCTTCCGGACTCTTACCAAAAATTGAAAATGTTTTCACACATGTAAAACATCTTGCTTCATGTATGGCAGCTTTTGAAATATATATAGTTGAGTGTTGAAATTATAAACATCTGTATTTACTTGTATATATTTTCAGGACTTCCAACAGGCTGGGAGCAAGCACTGACAATTGATGGGACAGTCTTCTTTATAGAGTAAGTTTATATTTGATACAATACTTAGTGTTACTGTAAACATATCTTAAAAGTAACAATAACTATCCCTCTCCCTCCACCATGTAATGCCCCTGTCCGTCCGTCTGTTTGTATGTCTGTCTGTATTTAATTTTGTTCCATATTTATGCTTTTTTTTAAGGACTGAAAGTCTAACCTTGACAGACTATCTGTTGCTTCTCTTTCTTAAAACTGATGACATAAATATTCCACCCGAACCTGCTGTACTGTATGGCAGTCATCCTGCCTGGCTGACCATAGTATGCACTTTAGTACCACTTGCTACAAGCTATTTCATGCCATTAATTCCACATATCTTATAAAACACACTAAGAAAATGTTAACAAACACTGACATGGTGTTTTGAAACTTGTATTTTCAGCACAGGTAATTGACATGTGTATTAACATTAGGTACATCACTGTCATTAAATGATGTACTGGTATGTATTGTTTTTACCAGTACACTTCAAAAACTGTTTATAATTGACAAAAAGTATCTAAGTTTGATATTGTTGTTGTAAAAAATCATGTATACAGTATACCTGTAAGTAATTCATCATATTCAAGATAAACTATGACAAAAAAATAGAGTAAACATTCTTGTCAGAAAGTCAGGAAAAGATAACTATTATATTCTATTTTAATTGGTAAGACAGGATATTCACTATTGCAGTGTTACATTTATAATCCCTTTGAGATTTCAAAAGTGAATAGCCACTGTGAAGCAATCATGTCTTGTATGAAAAGGGTTTAATGTAAAATCCCACTAGACTAGAAGTAGTAAGCTATCCATAGTATGATACAAGTGGGTGTGTCTACCTGTGCCTGCTTATTTAGTCCCTCAGTGTACATCCGGTGTTAATCCTCAACCACTATAGCTTTACAGTCACCATTTTGACTCTATGTGGCCTTGAGAACAAAGTAACTCTTTGTTTTATTTATATATTACATAATATTCTTTAAATTCAGCTGTTCAGCACTTATTATTAGTGTCTGCTTTGATTTTAAGATGTTACATAAAATGCATATTAATGTAAGTGCAGCAAAGTATATGTTGTGTAAATCTGCACTGCATGAGTATAATGCACTTGCTAAAGTTGTCAGGACTGTCTAAAATTTGAATATTAATGACATATGGTCATTATACCTCATTATATATAAAAGCTAATATTTAAAGAACTCAGACATGCAGTTTCAGCTCATTTTCAAATAGTTTAATCAACTATTTTAACAAGGGAACTCAATTTCACTTTTGTTTATTCACTTATCCCAATTTCCCAACCAATGCCATGTCCATTACCCACTATTCTTAATGTGCGTGCCTATAATATAAATATATCTTTCCTAATGCTTAAACAAGAAAATGGCCTTTATCAATGGTCTGTTTATCAGTGGATCAAATAAGTTACTAAAGAAACATTCCTGTTATTGCAAGTCTCTGTGCCAAACACTTGTTTATATTGTAATATCTTATGCTCTTTATTCTGTCAATAAATTATTTGTTGTAAAGATTTGTTTCATCTTTACCTGAGAAAGACAATTCTGTAAAATCACATATGTTTGCGGCTGGTAATATTTCCCTGCAGATTTATATACAGTATAATTATATGTAACTTGTACATGGATTAAATTTTCCAGGATAATTCTGATTCTGACTCCCTAAAGTGCTCTTGTTAAATATAAGACTTGAAACCTAATGCTTAATTTAAGAAGTTCAGTTTTTTTTAAAAACAATTTTTGATCTTGAGGAGTTTTTTTAAAAACAACTTTTGTTCTTGAGGATTGTCAGAATCCCAAAAGCTCTCTTGTAACTTTTGTAATTATAAAATATTAACATAGCCCATTTCATGATTTTCAGGAATTAAGGGTTTCATGCAGAATTGAGAAGAACTGGGTTAGCTAAACAAAACCAATACTATTTGACAGAAAAGTATTTGATATTTCAAATCATGCAGTGAATCAAAAAACATTTGATTGTCAAGTTACTTACATGTAACAAGAACAAATGTTACATGAACAAATTTTACAAGAACAAAATTTAATGTTACAAGAATAAATGTAGCAAGAACAAGACTTTAGTGTAACAAGAGCAAATCTCTAATTTTTACTCTTCATCTTTGTATCCATAACATTAGATTCCTCTCAAAATGCTGCATAGTTCTCTGTAGGAAAACTTGCTTTGAATTTGTACATGTACTTATTCATTAATCAAGTACAATCTAAGCAGAATATTTTTGTCAAATTGTGGAGATATACATTTGTATGTCCTGACATGAATCTCAGTGATTTTGCCACTTGTGTTCCAACTAAAACCATTACATTTCTCCCCAAACAGCTTCTTGTATATACATGTGATAACACTTTATTCTAAGCTTCTTTTCACTTTGTAACAGAGACAAAAATTAATGATGTGTTAACACTATAGACAGATTATCTTTTAAGTTTCTTTTCCTCTTTAAAGTTCAACAATATCAGTTTCCTTTGTTAGTACTTGAAAAGCAAAGTGTCAGAATCAACATAAACTGCTGTATTATCCTTTTTCTTAACCAGGAAAAATAACTTTACATAATTTTGTTTTTGGTTTGGTTTCACAGTATAGGTCATATGGCGACTGGTGGAGGAAGACCTCTGGTACCCTACTAACTGATCTGTTAATACACCAAGTGTTTGAACTAATGGTCCAAACAATGCAACTTTGATGCATTATTCATTTTTTTTGTAAACAAAACCGGGTTTGAACAATATGTTAAACAGGACTTACTGGTACATTACCTGTCTTGTTGGCTTACTCTACAATCTTGTTAATATACAATTTGTAGAAGGTTCATTTCATACTTTAGTTGGCAAGGACTGATATACATATTTTCATGCATGTTTTGTAAGATACTTGATTGGCTTATAGTGTAATACATTTTACCAAAAACAATTTTGCCTTTTTTATAACACTGGTTGTAATAAAAACTTAAATTGAAAAATGAATAGGTGTAACTTCAAGGTTTTGTGATAAAACCACCCACAAAACATAGGTTTATTATCATGGTTACTTTTAAAAACTAATATATTGCGAGTTTCTTACCTTTGATTATTTATAAGATTTTCTTTTTTTCATCAAAACTTTATTTTTCTCATAAAAATGTGAAAGAGGTAATACAAAATGTATAATAGTAATTCTCTGAATAATCAATTTTTTAACGTTGTTTATTCAATCATGGGTGGTAAATTTGTTTTCCGCTGACAAAATGTCAATTTTTACTTTATTTTATGCCTGGTACATTAGGTTATAACAAGAAAAATTGCTGTAATTAGCCATGTAGCAAAGTGCTCAAACGTATTGAAGCATTGGGACGATCTGATCGTTACAATAGCTAGCACAGCAATAGCGAGGGACGCTCATTTAACGATCATTCTACGCAAATAAAACAATCAATCTTGTGTTACAAAATGGTTGTTTTATTTTAAGTTGTCCACCATCTTTTTTAAATAATTTAGTATGTATCATATTGCCGCTGTTGATGTTATCAATAATTTTATACCACAGAGGCTTTTGTCCTGCTTCAGGTAACATCAGATTATGTACGGGAGATGTTCATTTGTTTACATTGCCAGAGTTGTCTTTCCTTTGTTAGATGCAAAAAATTTAAAATACTGTAAAATCATTATTATTCGTGGGGCACGAATTTTCGTGGTTTTCGTGGGTAGGTCAATCCACGAATTTAAGATCCCACGAACTTTTATACCAACAAATACTTCTTACCCAGTCTTTAATTGTTCTATATATTACAAACATGCGTCGGCTCTCTAGTCTACTTGGACTTGATTGTGTCAACAAGAATACTTGACATAATCGAGTAAATATGGGAACCCAGGCAGTGCAATAATTAGCGCTAATAAAAATTGTCAGTTTGCTCTTATTTATTAAAAAAAATCTTTGATATTAATGTCGTAAGTACACAAAACTATAAAAAAATACGATCGCTAAAACAGATTTATTGTACATTCTTTTGTCGTTTTAAAAGATCCAGTTTATATGAATTTTAATCTGTATTTGTGCGAATGCTATTCCGTCAACATCAAAGACGCCACCGACTATTACAAGATCCACACATACTCGTGTTATTTACCGAGATTAATGAATATGCATGTAAATTTACACAGTCGCTGTGACGTTGCGTGTAGTTACTGTCAAATATGTTACGACCAATTCAGGGTGTAAACTTTTAAACTCGCTGGTTAAAACCTGTCAGGTGTCGTATAAATTATGCGATGTTTACATCGGCGAAATACAGGGGCAGTGTGTCCAATGGAGATGCATATCATGTCACATACATGTGTTAATTGCAGTCAATTATCGGCAGTAACTGTGCTAAATTAGTTATGCCCAGAGGCAAGGATTAAATTTATTGACAAGCGCTGTGTGACAAGTAAAGATATGTACATGTTGTAAGTAAAAATGTTCGGCGATTAAGTTTAAGATTATTTTGCATTAGGTTACTGATTTTTTTTTAACAAGAAAACGAAAATCCACGAATTTAAGAACCCACGAAAATGCCCTTTTTGATAAAACCACGAAATTTCATGCCCACGAATTTAAGTGAATTCACAGTAGTTGATAAAATGTAACATAGTGTTATTTACATTTTGCATAAAACGTGTATGGTCTATTTAACTGAATTTATGTGAAAAATTTCATATCGTTTTATCTAGATTCACTTAAATTTTAACTAGGTGGCAGACAAAATTATTTCTCTAAGTGAGGAATGTTTTTGAGCAGATAATTAAAAAAAAAATTTGTTTAAAGATTTAATATTTGTACAGTTATTATCCGAATGCATTTATGAAAAGTAATTCCAAATGATATTAGTTTTACCATTTAATTATAAAAAATGGAAATTAATGTTATATAAAGGGTTATATTTATTACCATAATGTGTAATATGAAACTTTATATTGTCATATGATAATAAGGTAAATCATTGCTACTAAACTATCGGTATGGCATTACAGATATAATATATTACAATAAAATTCTAAAAGAGTTTTAAACATAATAAAACCAATACTTATCAGTTGAATACAATTTACTTACGCTTGATTGAAAAAAACTTGAAATACTGATGAGAATCTATGCATGAATAACTGAACCACATGTGAAGAAAGAATAGCATAAAATACATTTTAATTTAGGCTAATTTCTTCTACATTCATGTGCATTTTAAAGGTCTCTTCCCTTTTTAACAGTTGCAATGATTTGAATAGAGTCAGGCAATTTGAAACATTCCTGTTTATATTTCAAATAGCTGTATCCAATTCCTTGACTTATCAATGTCATTATTTGAAATCTATTTTCCCACCAAATGTGTATAATTATATTGGTGTGAAAATAGAAGCCTAAGAAAGAAGGCTTACTCTTTATAGTAGAGTAAAATAAGGCTTAAATTTTCAGCTCCGATGAATTCATTTTCCTATTACCTTGTTAAGCTGAATATTATTAGAAAGCATGTCCAATTGTTAAAGGCAGTTTACTAATGTAGTGTAGTTTTCGTATGCACACAACAACTGGGATATTGGGATGATTGCCCCTGGCAAGAAGGTGGTAGGCATCCAGGCAGTGTCAGGTTTTGTCTTGAGCATATTTTTTACATTTATGGAAGTATTCTAAAGTCACTTTTTCAAAATGTATATTATCATGAGACGTTGTGTAGCACACATGAACCAGCTCTCTTAGTCAAAGGTCAAGGTCACTCTAAAAAGTCAAATGAAAACTTTTGTCAGGAGCAATACTTACACATATATTGCGAAATTAGTTAGATTAGTTACACTTAGTATTTAAGTTTAAACTAAATTTAAATCTAACTATGTATTAAAACTTGATTGTGAAGAAAAATTGTAGCTTATGTGAACCACTCTTGTAGCTTAGGCCTGAGTACTAGTGTCATATGAAAAAAACATCATTTGTTTAAAATTGTAAAATAGAAAATTATAAAATAAAACAGTCCAAAAATATCTGCTTTAGATATTCTTAAATATTTGTAGAAAGCGATTTCCAAAGTGAATGTAAATGTAAACACATTTATCAGCTTATAGATTTGAAATAAACTTATGACTTTAAATCAGGTGTAAAAACCAATTAGTGATAATCAGATCAAAGTGTACAATTGAACTGTTGAACAAAAAATGTAAATGATTTATCATTATTGATAATCAAATGAAAATAAATTTTGTCACGAAAAAAACATTAATGAAAAATAAAATGACATTAAAGTGACCAAAAGATTAATTTAAAGGAATGATTGTCATAATTTAATGTTTTCTTTTGCTACCAATTCAATGCATCAGCATTTATACAACATAAAATACAACAAAATAGTTCTTCTGATCAAACAGCATGAGAAGAAAGTGTTACAAATGAAATAATTAAGTTTTCTATATTTTATGATAATCTGGAATGTAAAACATGATTTTATCATTATCAGTTTCTTTTTAATTAAGTGTTAGTAAAACACATGAAAAAGTTTCATGTATAATTGATTAAGAGGCATGAGATAATGAGCATTTTTTAGTGAGCTCCTTGATTAATAACATTTTACATAACTTGTGTAGTCATTGGCTCAGGTACATGTACACAAAATGCGATTCTTGAAATCTGTTGTAGTATGACCAAATTTGGAAATATTGAAGGCCGAGCTTAAAAATTATGCGCAAAAAATGTATTATTTAATATTTAAAATTTTAACTACAATTGTGATTTCATTAGCATCAAATTTAGGTTTTGTTCTGTTTACAGTTACAGTAGCATCACTCTCAAATATATCTAAATGTATAACGACATCCACAGATAGTAAACAGTTTAATACAGAAATTATTATTAATATCAACCCATAACTTGCTAAATTTCTTAAATGGACCTGTCTAGCTTTCATTTTTGGAACTGTCCATTATCAAATGTAGAGGGAGGAGGGATATCAAGACAAAAAAATTGAAGTCCTTCAGCCAATAGTTAAGAGCCAAATCATACTGCATGGCTATGCAAGGCTGACCTGGCAAAGGCACACAACTTTTGAATCCAGTTAAAATGATGCAGAACGTTGTATACTTCAATAATAAATTTATAAAAGCATTGATTAGTGTACTCCCCTGTGATACATCATGTCAAATTGACAGATATCACATAAAATATCAATAAAATGTGGAGATTTTTATGATGATATTATTTACTCTGTAGGTTACTTTTGAGTTTGAGAAATGTTTTATACCTATTTAATACCGATTTAGAATATTTTATATTGATTAATTAAAGTTGTACTTGATTTGACAGTTAATGTTGCCACAAATGTTTGTACAGGTTTAAATAAAATCTCAGCCTGTAACATCAAAATTTATTGAAATCTCAACTAGCTTAGTCATGGTCCAATCTTGATAGTTTAAAGAAATTTCACATTTCCCTTTATAGTTTAAGAAGTTGGACATTTTCTGGTGAATTACTATAACTTTGATTGTGATGAAAATATTACTTCCACCAAAATTATCATCATATGTATTAACTACAAATACTTACCTCCATTAACCTCACCATTAAATAAGGTTGATAAGTGAAATGTGTACCTACTTTGTGCATAGAAGCTATCCAGCATGCATGTTTAAAGGCCTGTCATGGTAAACTATGAACCCCTTTTTTACAAAAATTAAAATTTCTCAAGGGTAAAAATATTAATTTATCTATTTTCAGTCACAATCGTAGAACAACAACATTTGATCATCCTGTAACAGGTCATTCTATAATGGAGGCTCCAACTCGAACCCCTCCACAGAGTCCGCTAACTAAAGGTAGCCAGCATAGGAAGAGTGGTAAATCTCGGACCATTAAAGCGCCGGCTGCTTCAAGGGAAGAGAACTCCAAGGTCATTCTTAGAGGATGGTTACAAAAACAAGTAAATATTTTTATATTAAAATATATTCTGGTTCCTGTTCACTTGTATAAAGGTCATGTACTATGTTTAATAGATATATAAAATACCCCCACACGCGTTCGCCTGTGAAAATGCCATGGCAAGAACATGTATGGTTTAAACATATTTCATTCGTCACATAAGAACACATTTACATACATGACATTTACAATCATTAAAAAAAAAGGATTAGACTGGAAGCAACCTAATGCGTCCCAAGTACATGTTTATTTACATGAAATTAGAATTAATACTGAAAAATAACATTATTAATGTAACAAATCATGACAACACATTGTAACTTTATATTAAGATAAATGTATTTAAATTATGTAAATGTAATGCTATCTAAAACATAGCTGTTTTAAGAAGCTATGATACAAATGTAGTGAGGTCTTTATATGATTTAACATGAATCATACATTATATTATAGGAGAGTGGAGGTTTGAAATTATGGAAGAAGAAATGGAGTGTTCTTGCTGACTTTGGTCTGTTTTTCTATAAGGATGATTCAGAACAAAACTGTATAGGTAAGTGAACAACTATAGTATGCTTGGTAATGTAAATATTCCATTGTCAAAATTGTTAAATTCACTCAGTTTCTTATATGCAATAATGCCAGGAACTTGCATTTCTGCAAAGCTTGTAAAGGATACATGTATTAATTGAGTACAATTTTGAAGTTGTTTATTAGGTCAGATTATATTTTGATGCCATGTTAATCATCACCTAAGTTCAACCAAGGTATTTTCACAACTTTTTGAGTTTTAAATTTTTAAGTGTATCTGACAAAATCATGTGACCGTGTAATATATGTCTTGTTGCCTTGCTGCAGGTTCTATCCTGTTGCCTAGTTACAGGTTCTATATTAGATTCAGTCCTGTTGCATTGCTTCAGGTTCTATCCTGTTGCAGGTTCTATTTTGTTGCCTTTTGACAGGTTCTCTCTTGTTACCTTGTTACTTATTTTATCCTGTTGCCTAGAAACAAGTTAATTCTTGTTACCTTGTTACAGGTTCTATCTTGTTGCCTTGTTACTTATTCTATCCTTTTGCCTAGATACAGGTTAATTATTGTAACCTTGTTACAGGTTCTATCTTGTTGCCTAGTTACAAGATCAACCCTTGTAGTTCACATGATGTCAACAAGAAGTACGCATTTAAGGCAGAACATGAGAATATGAAAACATTTTATTTTGCTGCCGAGAACCAGGTGGAGATGGAGAAATGGGTTGAAGCATTAAAAATGGCCTCACTTGTACAGCGAGCTCCAGGGTAAGACAACTCTTGTACTCTTAATCTAATTCTGAATTATGCTTCTTTATTAGCATAATTATATGATAATTTCAGGTCTATTTTTTAGCTCACCTGTCACAAAGTGACAGGGTGAGCTTTTGTGATCGCTTTTCGTCCGGCGTCCGTCCGTCCGGCCGTCCGTCCGTCCGTCGTCCGTCGTCCGTCCGTAAACTTTTACTTTAAATGACATCTCCTCACAAACCACTAAGCCAATTTCATCCAAACTTCACTGGAATGTTCCTTTGGTGGTCACCTTTAAAAATTGTTCAAAGAATTTAATTCCATGCAGAACTCTGGTTGCCATGGCAACCGAAAGAAAAAACTTTAAATATCTTCTTTTAAAAAACCATAAGAGCTAGAGCTTAGATATTTGGCATGAAACATCTTCTAGTAAGTGTCTACCAAGTTTGTTCAAATAAAAAGCCCTGGGGTCAAAAATTGGCCCCGCCCCAGGGGGTCATTGATTTTCCCTATATGCATATAGTAAAAACTAAAAAAAATTTCTTTTAAAGAACCCAAAGAGCTAGAGCTAAGATATTTAGCATGAAACATGTTCTAATGGGTGTCTACCAAGTTTGTTCAAATAAAAGCCCTGGGGTCAAAATTGGCCCCCGCCCCGGGGGGTCATTTGATTTTCCCTATATGCATTATAGTAAAAACTTAAAAAATCTTCTTTTAAAGAACTCAAAGAGCTATTGCTAAGATATTGAGCATCAAACATGTTCTAATAGGTGTCTACCAAGTTTGTTCAAATAAAAGCCCTGGGGTCAAAATTGGCCCCGCCCCAGGGGGTCATTGATTTTCCCTATATGCATATAGTAAAAACTTAAAAAGTCTTCTTTTAAAGAACCCAAAGAGTTAGAGCAAAGATATTTAGCATCAAACATCTTCTAATGGGTGTCTACAAAGTTTGTTCAAATAAAAGCCCTGGGGTCAAAAATTGGCCCCGCCCCAGGGGGTCATTGATTTTCCCTATATGCATATAGTAAAAACTTAAAAAGTCTTCTTTAAAAAACCCAAAGAGCTAGAGCTAAGATATTTAGCATGAAACATGTTCTAATGGGTGTCTACCAAGTTTGTTCAAATAAAAGCCCTGGGGTCAAAATTGGCCCCGCCCCGGGGGGTCATTGATTTTCCCTATATGCATATAGTAAAAACTTAAAAAGTCTTCTTTTAAAGTACCCAAAGAGCTAGAGCTAAGATATTTAGCAGGAAACATTTTCTAATGGGTGTCTACCAAGTTTGTTCAAATAAAAGCCCTTGGGTCAAAATTGGCCCCGCCCCAGGGGTGTCATTGTTTTTAACTATATGTGTATAGTAAAAACTTAAAAAAAATCTTCTTTTAAAAAGCCCAATGAGCTAGAGCTTAGATGTTTAGCATGAAACATCTTCTTATGGGTGTCTACCAAGTTTGTGCAAATAAAAGCCCTTGGGTTAAAATTGGCCCTGCAACGTTTTCGGGGGTTGGGGGGGTTGGGGGGCCTATATACAGGTGAGCGATCTCAGGGCCATCATGGCCCTCTTGTTATAACTTCCTGTAGGTACTATTTTTCTCATTATTTATGAAAGGAAAATTTGCATTTATTATGCAATTTCCACTTCATGATTGTACTGATAAATTAAAATGTAAATTTAGATTTTTCTTAAGAAATTTTATCTGAGCTTATAACTAGATAATCTGATAGTTTTAAATCTGAATAATAATATTGTCACATAATATACACACAGGTACTTTATTATTATTAATATAAGTAACTTAAAACAGTAATATCTCATGTCGAAAGATTATTTTTGTCTTACTTTTCATTATGTTACAAGTTCATTTCCCTAAAATTGTTACTTTATTTAAAGATAAGTGTTTATGTAAAAGCATTTACTATGTGTGAAACTATGAATAGTTAAATATCACAATAAGTTATGATTTCATTAAGGTTTGAATCACCTGCTGTTTTCATTTTCCACTTATTCATTCTGACAAAACACAGTGAGAGTTTGTCTATTGTCATTTTTCACATGTCTATCTCTTTTAACACAGGTCATAAGTCCAAGTTTGATTAAATCAGTCAAATGTAATAATGTTTTGTGGTTTAAAGATATTTTGATGTGCAGGTTCAGAAATGAGGCTCTATCCTTACCCAGTTATATTTTTATAATGGACATTGTCCTGCTATGAATTTTGATCTTTTCATTAGAAATTTAAGAGTGTTCATTATCAAGAATTCTAAAATTTTATATCATACAGCAGTATTGAGCCTTGTTAAAACTTCATTTATGCACAGACTGGCATCAATCTAATTAAAATTAGATCATCGTTTTTTCTTCGTTCCTCTAAGATACAAAGGGTAGTGGAGCGATAATTAGGATATGATTTTAATGAGATTGAGACTGCCCTGACTATACTGGTGACACTATATTTTTGTTGCCCCCAATCAAAGTGGTTAATGAATATATTAATTTGTAGGTCACATTGGTTATTTTGTTTACAAAATATTTAATATTGATATTGCAATGCAATTGAAATACATGTATGATTAATTGAAATGCTACTTGACAAGGTAGGTATTTCTTTTTATGGTTACTTTGTATAAGATCTCCCACAAGTAAAAAAAAAAAAAAAAAACTATGTGTTTACAGGTCAGGACTTGTTCCTAAGATGATCCCTAAATCTCCCATCATGAGTTGGAATGATGACACAGACAGCCCAGGTATTTCTCCACCAGACATGCAACAGTACCCATTCTCAGGTCAAGATGGAAATACTACCAGAGGAAGTGGGGACAATAGTTTCATTGAAAGAGCCCCACTACAAGCCCGTGAAAATATACAAAACTATAGTGACCCTTACCAGAGACATAGAAATGGGAGTGGTCCTTCTAGTGTCAGTTCAGGAACTTTGCCAAGGGATAATAGAGGTCAAGGTCCAGGGCCAGGGTACGGGCAACCAAATTATCCAGATGATCCCAGATATCTTGGAGATAGAACAGATAGAAAAAGAAGCTCACAGAGATCAAATCAGGGTCAAGGTCTTCCAGATGATCAGAGGTCAATGTCATCTGTAGGTCAAAGGTCAGCTCAGTATCCCTCAAGTACTATGCCAAGGGACATGAGGCCTAATCAGCCAGATAACAGAAGCTTGAGCTCACTTAGAGGTCAAGGTTATAACTCATTGCCAAGAGATCAAAGGTCAAGGCCACAGGAAGGTCATGAATTGCCACACAGAACAAAGGAGTACAGAGAAAATCCAAAAGATGCCTCAAGGAGAAGAAGGGATGATAATAATCCATACATGACAATGATGTCACCTCATGCAAACGAAAGGTATTTGGTTTATTTGTGATATTTTGGGTTTCTTGGTAATTAAAGTTTTATAGATCTGTTATCTTTTGTTTTTGATAAAAAAGACTTAATTATCTTCACTTTATCAGTTTATATACTTATATATATCATCACAATATCAGTTAATTATACTTACTGTAAAATACTAGATAGATATAAAAGTAAGGGGAAAAGAATGCGCCAAACATCAGGGGGTTATGAATATATATCAGATTACTGAACACTTTTTCAGGTTGTTTTTAAATGGTAAGAAGATTTGTATAAAAGTGTCAGGCATACAAAGTTTTTATAAAAAATTACTGATACCAAAAGAAATTATTATTTCATGAAATAATTATTATTTTGTCTGCAGGAAAATGGACCCATTAAAGCACAGTAACAGACCTTTACCACAAGAACCAAGACATGAGAGACCTCGTAATCTGGAACCTGCACATGAGAAGGGCCGGTCAGGTGGCGGGGATTATGCCAGCCTTACTAGGATAAGAGATAAATGGCCTAGTATGTTTATATATTGTTTGAACTGTTTTATTCAAATTACACATGTACATTGTATCTGCAACCCTTTTGATTGCAAATTATGTTGTATATTTTATAACATAGATATAAAGAACATTGTATGTCCTATTAACAGGCCATGTTTTAATGGCTTAACCATATTTTGGCAGATTAAAATAGAAACCAATATTATATTTAGATAGTTTAAGATATGCTCTGTAGAGCTGGAATTGCAATATGATATATTATAGGAATGTTTAAGTTGACATGGTTAATTGTAGTGTTTTCTTTGATTATAGATCAACAGTTATCAGACAGTGGGACAACAGGATCTGGCAGTGAGTCAAACAGACCTAACCACCACCTGTCCCCCACAGGTTCAAGCGGTGAACCAGTGAGACCAAATCATCTTTCCCCTACTCAGCAAAATAGACCAGACCTGTATGTGGATATTCCTCATACTTATGTTAATGTATATGATGAATCTCAAGTCAGAGGTAGGTCTTCATTTGTCAATTTTATAGTTTTATGTTAAAAATCATGAAAATCAACAATCATCTGTCCCAAGTTTTAGGTCATTTGATTCAATCAGAATGATTAAGATTAAATAAGGAATGGGTATATACATAAGTGTTAGTGAATGAGAGCTGTGTCATATTTTTACTGTAAAATAGAAATAGATTCACAAGCAGTATATTCCTACATATAGCATAGTCCAACTGTTTGTACTAAGATTTAAGATATCTTGTCTCTTTGATTCTGATTTTTTTTCTCAGAACCAGCTTTGGACATGAAAATATTTTGCTTCACATAACCATAAGCTTTTCTATGTTTTTGTTACCATAAACCATGTGCTTTTAAATATAATCACAAATTATTGTTTGTTACATGTTGCAGCAAGTCATGTGCTGTTACATAATACCTAAAGAAATGAGTTGTTACATAGTACCAAAACCACAAGCCATGTGCTTATAAATGTAACACAAGCCATGTGCTGTTACACATTACCCTTAGTCATGTGCTGATACAAATTACCACAAGCCATGTGCTGATACAAATTACCACAAGCCATGTGCTGATACATATTACCACAAATCATTGTGTTGATACACATTACCCTTAGTCATGTGCTGATACAAATTCCCATAAGCCATGTGCTGATACAAGTTCCCACAAACCATGTGCTGACATAAATTCCCACAAGCCATGTGCTGATACTAATTACCACTAGCCATGTGCTGATACAAATTACCACAAGTAATGTGCTGATACAAATTCTCACAAGCCATGTGCTGATACATATTACCACAAATCATTGTGTTGTTACACATTACCATGAGCCATGTGTTGATACAAATTACCACATCCATGTGCTTTTTACAAATTACCACAAGCCATGTGCTGATACAAATTCCCACAAGTTATGTGCTGTTACAAATTCCCACAAGCCATGTGCTGATTCAAATTACCACAGCCATGTGCTGATACAAACTACAAAAAGCCATGTGCTGATACAAATTCACACAAGCAATGTGCTGATACAAATTCCCACAAGCCATGTGCTGATACAAATTCCCACAAGCCATGTGCTGATTCAAATTACCACAAGCCATGTGCTGATACAAACTGCCACAAGCCATGTGCTGATACAAACTACCACAAGCCATGTGCTGATACAAACTGCCACAAGCCATGTGCTGATACAAATTCCCCATGTGATGATGAAAATTACCACAATCCATGTGCTGATACAAACTACCACAAGCCATGTGCTTATACAAACTACCTCAAGCTATGTGCCGATACAAATTCCCCATGTGATGATGAAAATTACCACAATCCATGTGCTGATACAGACTACCACAAGCCATGTGCTTATACAAATTCCCACGAGCAATGTGCTGATACAAATTCCCACAAGCCATGTGCTGATACAAATTCCTACAAGCCATGTGCTGATTCAAATTACCACAAGCCATGTGCTGATACAAATTGCCACAAGCCATGTGCTGATATGTATTACCTTGAGTTTTGTACTATTTACAATTTATCATGAGACTACTCAATTTTTCAAGGGAAACATTTTCCTCTGATATTGCTATAGTCTCCCTTCAAATATATTATGTTACATTGCAAGTAATTTATATGTGTACATAATTATGTATTTTGATATGTAACTTAATGCTGTCCTTGACTATCCAAAGAATAATTTTGTAACTAATACAAATAATTTCAAGCATATTCCTGTAACCACATTTATTTCATACCACAGAAACTATGTACACCCATAATATTTTGTATCTTAGATCAGAAAATATTTTCCATCATGATTAACTCCCCTTGCACCATTGGTATCCTAGATTGAAAACTATTTTTGTAAAGGATTATCTCCCCTTTTGCAGCACTATGTGTACTGCAAATATTTTATTAACTTCAGAGTTAAAGGGAAAGCATTATCTATTTTAAGACTGCACATATTTGATAAGTGTTTTAAGGACATGTTACATCTCAGATGTGAGATAATTTGCATTTGGTAAAGTATATTTAATAATGTGATATTTTTAAAGAGTTTAGATACATTTTGAATTGTTTTAAACTTTAAATTGATAATTTATCTCCATGTTTAAAATACATTTAATATTATAACAAATAACTTGTATTAAAATACTATTACATAATTCAGTAAGTATAATGGCATTATGTTGAAAGGAAAAGTTACTTAGCGGGATAATCTTATCTTAATGTTTTAAAGAGTTTTTTCACTAACAGATACATGTAAAATGTACTTAGACTGTCAAATTGAAAACTGTTTTTAATAAATGATAAAAGAATATTTTGCTATATTTATGCCTGACAGTTTTTGCTATAGGATGTTAATGTCTAGATAATCAAACATTTGAGTGCTTACAAGTTCTAAAGGTGAAATAAAAGACATAGAATTGCTACTCACTTTTAGTATTTAATATATAGATATTAGATTATTAACTATTCATTGATTATTTTAATCTAACAATAACTAAAAGTAACAAGTGGCAGTTTCAAAGTTTAAGTTAGGTAATCTGTTTTATATGCAGTTGCTCTAAAGTTATGGAAACATCTTATTACAGCTTTCAGTACTAGTATTCAAAATTGCATTTTTTAGCTCGACTTTTCTATGAAAAGGGGAGCTATCCTACTCGCCCCGGCGTCGGCGTCGGCGTCACACCTTGGTTAAGTTTTTCGTACCACCCCACTTTATTTCAGAAGTATTACAAGTATGGCTTTGAAACTTACCATACTTGTTCACCATCATAACCTCCATCTACAGACAAGAGTACATAACTCTGTCAAGGTTTTTGACAGAATTATGGCCCTTTTTTGACTTAGAAAGTGTATTGAGCTTGGTTAAGTTTTTTGTACCAACTCACTTTATTTCAAAACCATTGGAGGTATTGCTTTGAAACTGACCATACTTGTTTACCATCACGACCTTCATCAACAGACAAGAGGACATAACTCTGTCAAGGTTTTTGACAGAATTATGCCCCTTTTTGACTTAGAAAATACATTGAATATGGGTAAAATCCACTTATTGCCTTAACCCTTTGAGATATTGCTTTGAAACTTTTAATGCTATTTCACATCATTACCCCCATCTGTACGCAAGAGAAGGTAACTCTGTCAAGGATTTGTTTTAAAAATTAAGGCCTTTTATCGACTTAGAATCTTGGTTAAGTTTTTAGTACCAGTCCACTTTTTGACTGAACTGTTTGAGATATTAATTTGAAAGTTGGAATACTTGTTTACAATCATGATTCCCAAACATGTCCAGGAGAAGGTAATTCTGTCAAAGATTTTATTTGAATTATGGCCCTTAACTGTCAATGTTTTGTATTATAGGCAAGCACTAAAAAACTTAAAAAATTCATTCCTATCCACTTGTTCACTTTACCATAAAAGGCTCAAGTCAGTTTTTTTTTCTTTCTTACCAGCCCTCTTTTGACTTAAACATTTCAAACTTTGCTGCAGTGTTCAAGGGTATCACACAATTCAGTAAAATAATTCTTCACTAAATATCTTAATGCTGATGGCCATTGTTCACTTTAAAAATACAGAGATTCTTGTATTGCCTTTTACTGCAAAAACTTTTTTTATTGGCAAGCAATAAAAAAGTCGAGCGCGCTGTCTTACGGACAGCTCTTGTTTTCTCAGCTATTGACCTTTATTTGAAAAGGTCAATAGGTCAGAGTTATGGATCATGTTCACTATGAGATTTAATTTAACATAGTTACCCAAAACTGGTGAATTTGTAGTGGTAGTGGCGGTCAGCCGTCAGCCTAGTTCTAGTATTTGTGTCTGATATGTTGTGAAAATTAAATACAAGTTTTCTTCAGGCAGTTATTTCTTCCCATTTCTTAAGCTTTAGAAAATTTGTCTAATGTTGTTTAAAATAGGGGGGAAATACTTGACTTTGTCTTTAACAAGTTTTTTATGTATAATAATATGGTAATCAAATAATGTATACATAATTTCAGACCATCCACCAGAGTTACCATCCCGTCCTCCTCTCCCGGCTGAGATGAGACACCAGATTGTTGAAGACATCGCCAAAACACGCTCACCCAACACTCAAAATGAAATGATTATCGCGGAGAACAACTTGGAGAGGAGAATGAATCAACCAGCATTTTTCAATTACCCAACACCAACACAGGAATCTCTACCGTCTTTCCCACAAGTACATAGTTTATTTTTTTATTAGGAGACCTTTGTAACCAAGTGGATAATATTAGTATCACTGACTCGTAATAACTATTAGTTACCATTAACAAATGGAGGAGTTCCTGTGGTTGTCCTAATTATGTTTGAAAAGTCTCAGTACGACCTTGACCGTGTCAGAATTTTTTTTTAATCATTGTTCTTGCTAGGTAATGTCAGATTAATGAAGGTATTTTACAATTTATATGTTGTTTTTTATTTATTTTTTTATTTTCATTTCCATTGGTATTTATTTATTATAAGTACATGTATTTAATTAGCAGCCATTAAATAATGAAAAAGGACATCTATCATGTCATCTATGGTGTCATTCTCATAACTTTTATTTGACAATTGTAATACTTGTTTTGTAATTCATCTCTCTCAGGAAAGTCCAAGGTCACAGTACTCTCAAAGGTCACAGAGGTCACAGGATCCAAGGTCATATGAACAGGATAGAGGTCAACCTCATTTACCAAGGCGACCAGGTATTTATTATGTGGCAATGAAATCATTTTGATGTGAAATTACTAAGAGTGGATATTCTTTTAACTTTGACAATTTTCCTCTTGTAACAATCCTGAGGGTTAGACAAGCACAGTTGAAAAAAATAAAAGCAACAAAACTATAAGTCAATAAATCTAAAAAGTAAGTTTTCGCAATTTTTATTTTTAAAGCAAATTACAGGTTTAGCCAAAGGCTGTCAAAACTATTTCTTTAGTAAGTTTATTGCATTACAATGTTTGTTTTATTAATTTACCAAATGGTCCACTCCCACATTCTTACAGAAAAGTTAATTTTCTTAAGCTTTTTTTTCAAATGAAAAAAAAAATGAACACTTATCATTTATGTGTTGATAAATCATAACACTAGAAAAGTAGTTCCTTGGCTAGTTTGATGTAATTATCATGCATGTGCAGTAAAAATCTAGGTATTGTAGCACAAAATTATATCTAAATATCTATAAATGTTGTGTAGGTTTTAGCAATGTTGCCATGGTGATCTGAGGCCTATTCACACACAAATGCAAATTAAATTGTAATGGAACTTTCTTTGCTTCTTTTTGATAACAGTAGCAAAGTTGTGGTGCTAGTTTTTTGATACACAGTGAAACTTGTATTTATCTACAAATATAAAAACTTGTCCATCAAGACTATTTTTGATATTTCATTTTCAAAGTTACACAGATCTTCATAAACAGGTCTGACTGTACATAAATTTGACTTGTTGATTAAGAGATTAAATTTATAATAATACAAGATTTTAATAATGTTCCTATGTATTGCTGATTATTTGCATTTCATTAATTTATTAACATCATTAAAAGGTGAGGAAAGTTCCTGTTTGCTGTAAGGGTGTTGTGTGATAATGGTGTGCTGTGTTTTTGTTGTAGATATTGCACATGATGCCCCAATCACGCGCCAAGATGCCAGAAATTCATACCAACCTCCGCCAAATAAATACGGTCATAATCTAAATGACTCTAACTTGTCTAATCATTTAGATGGCAGTGATATCACTCTTACTAATGAAGATGAACGAAATGATAAAATAAGTGAATTTTACGGCCTTGGCAAATACAATGCTAAAAAAGGTCAGAACCGAAATGATAAGACCAGGTTTATGTCTGACATAGATGTGCGGTCAAATACAGTGCCTTACAAACCACAGACAGGTATTACTGGTGAAAAAGATTTTAGATTACGTAGTTTACCAGATCACGTTCAGTCTATGCCGGCATTGTATCACGAGCAGCAGCCATTATCAATACAAGTACCTGAACGTGAGCCAGTTAATAGTTACATGAACCTGTCTGCAGCTAGTAGTATACCTAATGGCCATGAACCTGCGGACCAAGATCAAAGAAGATCTGCATTCAGACCTCTATCAGCAAACTCTTTACAAAGAATTCCAAGCACTGGAAGCTATCCAGATGATCGCTATGGTGATTATAGAGATCAGAGTCATAGAGAAGATTATCCCAATCAGGGTCGATCAGGAGATTACAATATGTCCCCTAATTACTCGGATCAAGGTCGATTTAATGACTACAACACCCCTCAACAGGATCAAACCGATGTAAAGAGATTATCATCTGCTAGTTCACAACTTTCTCAAAATAGAATACCCCCATGGAAGCAAGGTAGTTTGTCGTCTGCTGTTTTGTATTTGGCAATAATGGGCTTTAATTATATTCATTAACTTGGGTCTAGAGGGCTGCTTCTGTCTTAATTAATGACTATGATTTAAAATGTTTCTTTCAGATGTTCAAACTTAGTTTTACTCATTTAAAGATTTCTGCTGTCAGCATTAATCTATATGTTAGAATATTGAAATATAACAAGATCATGTAGGCATAGTATTAATGAAACTTCATTGGCTGGTAAGAAAGAATTGTTCTCTCATCTATGTTGTAGAACATTTAGTAGTAAATCCATCTGTACATATCTTTTAGACTTTAGAGTTTAGTCTGTTGTTGAAAATCTTGCTAGTTATTCAAAAAACAAATAGGCAAAAATTCAAGTGACATGTAGATATGTGTCAGTATGTGAAAAGAAAGTTGATTCTTTTATTTAGATACATTACAAGGAGATCATGATCCTGGCAGACAAAACAGGGGTCAAGGTTACAAGGGTCAAGGTCAGAGAGGTCACAGACCACCACCAGCAATACATACAGTGAAAGAAGACCCAGACATGCCCGATTCACAAGTGATAGTAAGTAAAGAAATATATTGGTATTTGATAAAGTGTTGGTAAATAAACTCTTTCTTGTATAGGAATTTAATAATTAATATTGTGTGTGTAGCAGAACAAATTCAACTAATCATTACATTTTTCATTTGAATAAGATCAAAGATTTTTAAAATCACCATATGCATGACCGCACATGACAAAATACTGAGAGTATGTGGGTAATAGAGTTGCACTGATAATACATAGAGTATAATATCTAACCCTGGGACATCAGATAGCTGTTTTAACTGCATTTTTATGTAAACATATAGGAAGATGTATTAACTGTCGATCCAACTTCTGGTTTGATTAACCTTTTCCCTTATATAAGCGTGTTTCGACGGCTTTTTGCCCCCCCCCCCTTTTTGAGGCCTCAAACAGTGAAAAAATGCCCTATTTAGGCCCCAAACACTGTCTTTTGTTTGAGAAATGTTGTTAAAAAAAGTGACCATTTTTTCGGCGCCGTCCCCCATCCAAATATTACATCAGGGGGTTGCCAGAAGGGGGATGTGCCCCCTTCTGTTTGGGGGGTTTGAAGGGGGGCGGAGTCCCCCTCATCGCCAAGAAAATTTTGGACTTGTGACAGGCTTAAAATGACCCCAGGTCGATCATAAGGTAACGTGTAACCAACGCTGAAAAGCCTTTGACTCTATCTCAATCCCTTGAGAAGTTGCAGCACTTTGAAATAAATTTTGATGGAGAAAATCGAGACAAAAAAGTGATTTTTGGCAATTTTGAGATGTCCCCTCGTTGCCATGGTAACAGGAAATTTAAGACTGAGCATGTCGTTACAAAGGCAATGGTCCAGTCAACATTTGTGCCAAGTTTGATTAGTATTGAAGCATTTTTCATAGTTTCATAGCAGTTTGAACTTGTAACAGGAGGCTTTTCAGTGAAAATGGCCATTTTTCACAATATGCTCATGGGGGAAAGGGTTAACTAAAAAAAATATTAATGTTACAAAACAACAATTTTTCACCAAAATTAGGTAAAAGACCACATGTTAACATGGAAAAACTAGATTTTGGGTGATTCCAAGGTTTTTCATCATTTTTTGTTAACCTTTTCCCTTATATAAGCGTGTTTCGACGGCTTTTTGCCCCCCCCCCTTTTTGAGGCCTCAAACAGTGAAAAAATGCCCTATTTAGGCCCCAAACACTGTCTTTTGTTTGAGAAATGTTGTTAAAAAAAGTGACCATTTTTTCGGCGCCGTCCCCCATCCAAATATTACATCAGGGGGTTGCCAGAAGGGGGATGTGCCCCCTTCTGTTTGGGGGGTTTGAAGGGGGGCGGGTTCCCGCTCATCTCCAAGAAAATTTTGGACTTGTGACAGGCTTAAAATGACCCCAGGTCGATCATAAGGTAACGTGTAACCAACGCTGAAAAGCCTTTGACTCTATCTCAATCCCTTGAGAAGTTGCAGCACTTTGAAATAAATTTTGATGGAGAAAATCGAGACAAAAAAGTGATTTTTGGCAATTTTGAGATGTCCCCTCGTTGCCATGGTAACAGGAAATTTAAGACTGAGCATGTCGTTACAAAGGCAATGGTCCAGTCAACATTTGTGCCAAGTTTGATTAGTATTGAAGCATTTTTCATAGTTTCATAGCAGTTTGAACTTGTAACAGGAGGCTTTTCAGTGAAAATGGCCATTTTTCACAATATGCTCATGGGGGAAAGGGTTAAGTGACATGTGTTTTTGATGTATTTTGATGAATTTTGATACATTTTACCTACTTGGACAATATTTACAAGTTGATTTATACTAATTTATCTTAATTACATTAGTAAACATGGTTAAATTACATGTATGTACTTCATGTATAATGTCAAGGTAACTTCATATTTACCTCAAAGTGTCTGTAATAATACATGTATGTGTGTGTAAACAAACATAAATATGTGTATGTATGGTCTTTTATTCCTTCAATATGGGTAATGGTTTTGTCTTTCTTTTAGTTCAAAGCTGTCTTTATTAGTTGCATGAATTTCAATGTCAAATCAGAATTATAATTTTTTCTATTGAAGTCCAAAATGCAAATTTAAATGTTAAACATTGCAATATTATACAATGACCTTTCTTTTGAATTAATAATTAAAAAAAAAAATAGGTGTGTTGAGAGAATTTTGTTGTGTACCAGCTATGATATCCCTCAATGTGATTGATACTTGCAGTGTTAACCAATATGTTTACCAATTGAGATAAGCCCGCTGTCTCAACTGATAAATTTGTATATATAAATATTGCAGTAAAAAGAGGATACAATCTAAAGAATGAAAATTATAAAATCTTTGTTTTATTTGTAGGAGACTGAACTTCCAAAGAAAGTGTTCCCTCTGAATGGACCTAGATTACGGATGAGTATTTCTGCTACTGATTTACTGGGTAAAACTGTAAGTAAATTTCATGCTTCATTTTAATTCATTATCATTGTCTTACATGTATAATTTAGAGGAAGATATAGATATTTTGTATTGATTAAGTGAAAATTAATTAACTATATGTTGGAAATGATAAGCTGATTTTAGAGATTTACACTATAAAACTATGATCATAGGATAAAATGTCTTCCAATCAATATAATAGTATTGTTACATATGATGCACATGTAGAGCCAAAGTTAAATGATGAATATTCATTTCAGCATGACGAGTTGGTGCTATTATTGATACAGTTAAGGCGGGACAAGGCGGAGTTAAATGAACAAAGGGATGGTATTAGAAAAAATGTTGAACAAAACAGACCAGCAGAGTTCTATTACAGAAAATTGTAAGTTGTTTTGTTCATATTTTGTTTTATTATGTGTAGATATCTTGATGAATTTACTGCTTAGACCACTGGTTGCAAATATGTTGATTTTCATGGAAGATTTCAATGGTTAATGTTTTGCAAAAATGATTTGTTAGTTTTATTGTAAATAAGGACAATTCGTCATGTACTCCATGTACACCATCATCCATGTTATTTTAGTTATAGAATGAGGCTGTGTATGTCTTGCTTAAAAAACAAGAATTTAGGCACATTGTTGTTTCGTTCCCCCTAAAAATCTTAAATGGACTTGTCCATCTTTATATCTGAACAAAACCATTAAATTTTATCATTTTAAGCTGGGACGGAAGTATCTTTCTGTCCCAGTTTAAAGGAAACTTTTAAGGTATAAACTGGCTTAATAGTGAACAGTTCAGACTATAACCAGACAGCATGAATGTGCTGGATTATATTGGTCTGCACTGGTCACATGGGTAGAAATAGTTGTCACTAGCACATGTAGCAGGCTTATTGATAATAAAATACCTATTTCAGACAAAATGAGGGTAGACCTATAGATGGTGAAAAAGAACTTCAACATAGAAGATATGTAGATCTGAAACATAAGCTAGATGAGGTGGAGAAAAAGGTAGTCATAAGTTTGACCTTGACCTTTGTAACTTTGATCCGCGTAAATTATGATTATCAGACATGCACCAACATATAAGCCTTGCATAGCTAATTTGAACAAACTTTTCTTACTGTCCATTGTGAAAGAGGGGAGTTTGACCATTTACCTGGTGAATTTCTTAAATGGATACCTTGTATTTTCATTTTTGAAGTAGTTATTGGTTGATATTGGGATGAAAATATGGAAGTTGGCCAGCCAATTCTGGTCTTGCTCTAGTCTGGTGGCAAAGGCCAATTACTATGATCCAACAATGAATGAATTAATTAATTAAAGTATAAATGCTGAAATAAAGCAGTTGCTTGTGACATAGGCATAATATTATAGGCACATAATCATTATTGCTTACATGGAAATGTTTTTATTAAAATTAAGCATCCAAGTTTTCCTTTGTTTTGTTATATATGAATATTGATGCCAAAAATAGTAAGAAAATTAAAGTAAGTGTTTAATGTTTTAATATTATTACAGTTGGAGGTATATAAACCACTGGTGAATCTTGTATGTAACATGGTAACCATGGGAAGTTTATATGGAGGCGACAATCTCATGTTAGCAACAGAATATAGAAAGGTATACAAATAAAAGTCATGTTCATTGACAATTTTTCCGTTACCTTTTATGATAATTGAAGGTTGTATATATTGCAAGTTATAAGATTTTTGACAGGTTTTATGGCCTAATATTAATGGTTGCAAGTTTATATAGCAAACAATCTACTACATTTGACCATATAACTTGTTAAAAGTTTTTATAACACATTTTATAATACCAAACAATTTTCTTTTTGATTAAAATGAAAATAAATTCATTAACTTGCATCAGATGTATGGTTATAAAGATAATAAAACTAACCTGTACAGGCGTCATTATCAGACAGTATTGGTTATGACCTTAGCAGGAGTAAAACCAACGGTTCCTGTTTTGAAATGCAGACACCTCAACTTCTCCTTCACATCTCTTCTTTTATGTGTGTATCTGTAGTACAGTTTTGAAGGGCAGAGACCTAATTCACCCCTCTTCTCTTATTCGTGTATCTAGAGTACAGTAAGAACACAAATTTTCCTTGTTTCAGTAACAATATAACTTTATATTACAGCATTTGTTATCACCAGAACAGTATTCTCCACCTAAGAAGATGTTGGAGTTTTCCCGGAAGCACCAGGAAGATCAGGTTATACAGGGGATAGAGGAAGATGTTAAACAACTCACCCAGGAACAGGCAGATCTCGAGGTATATATTTAATATATATAGACACAATACAATAGTGGTGTAACAACTTGAAAAACTAGTTAAAAATGTTCTCAATAATTATTGTTCTCAATGTTTCATTTTGTTTATTATGTTTGGTTTTACGAAATGTTAATTCAATTATTTTTAAATAGGCATTTTCTGGAGATTAATCAGTAAGCTGCCAGGTTTGAGTAGAAATCTGGGTATGAATACCAATATTCAATGTGAAGGTTTGATAAGTCCAGGAGTTTGATAAGTCCTGAATCTGTCTATGTGGCATACTATAACTTATTTTGTGTTTCAAATGTTTAATTTAAAGATATGCTATGCTAAAATTTTATACATGTATTTTGAAATATTGATAATCACTACACAGTCTCTTTGTAAATATAGAATAAGCATGTTCTGACTACGCAGAAAGTAGATAATTATGTTATGTTTTAAACTCTACACACTATAAGTAGACACATTAAGAATATAATAGTATCATAAAAAACCGGCAGTTTTTTTAAGAAAGGACCAACTTGACTTGACCTGTAATAGGATTTGCACCTTCCCACACACAGTTTTTACATTCTTTTATTAAAATTAGACATATTCAGAAAGAATGACATACATTTCAATTAATTTCTGGGATAAAAATATTTTACTCTAAGATGAGCATAGTATATCTTTAATATTTTTTATAATTATACGGTTGACGGTATTGAACTTTTTTTTATGTACATGTACTTTTGTTTTTGAAAATTAGAAATGGTATAAACTCACATGTTCTTTTTTCAGGTTAAAAAATATGAGGTAAAATAAGGCATAAAAATGTTGATGTAGATGTAGTGATTTTTTCAAAAATTACAAGTCTTCTCTCACTTGTAGAATGTTGTTTATGAGGGTTTTTTTCTGGATCAGAAATTTTGGAAACCACTTATTTCATTGTTGTAGACAGTATACTGTTACTGTAATGTTATATGTCTCTGCTAGTGTTTGAAATTTTAAATTTTGCTCAAATAGAACATTTTTATACATTTCTTTATGTGACCTAGGATGTCACAGATGTTACATCTCTGTATGTGTGACCTAGCATGTCACAGATGTCACATGTCTGTATGTGTGACCGAGCATGTCACAGATGTCAAATGTTTCTATCTGTGACCTAGGATGTCACAGATGTCACATGTCTGTATGTGTGACCTAGCATGTCACAGATGTCACATGTTTCTATCTGTGACCTAGGATGTCACAGATGTCACATGTCTGTATGTGTGACCTTGGATGTCACAGATATCACATATCTGTGTGTGTGATCCAGGATGTCACAGATGTCACATGTCTGTATGTGTGACCTAGGATGTCACAGATGTAACATGTCTGTATGTGTGATCTAGGATGTCACAGATGTCACATGTCTGTATGTGTGACCTTGGATGTCACAGATGTAACATGTCTGTATGTGTGATCTAGGATGTCACAGATGTCACATGTCTGTATGTGTGACCTTGGATGTCAACAGATGTAACATGTCTGTATGTGTGATCTAGGATGTCACAGATGTAACATGTCTGTATGTGTGATCTAGGATGTCACAGATGTCACATATCTGTGTGTGTGATCCAGGATGTCACAGATGTCACATGTCTGTATGTGTGACCTAGGATGTCACAGATGTAACATGTCTGTATGTGTGATCTAGGATGTCACAGATGTCACATGTCTGTATGTGTGACCTTGGATGTCACAGATATCACATATCTGTGTGTGTGATCCAGGATGTCACAGATGTCACATGTCTGTATGTGTGATCTAGGATGTCACATGTCTGTATGTGTGATCTAGGATGTCTCATGTCTTTATGTGTGTGACCTAGGATGTCACATATCTGTATGTATGACCTAGAATGTCACATATGTCACATGTCTGTATGTGTGACCTGGGATGTCACATGTCTGTATGTGTGACCTAGGATGTCACAGATGTCACATGTCTGTATGTGTGATCTAGGATGTCACATGTCTGTATGTGTGACCTAGGATGTCACAAATGTCACATGTTTGTATGTGTGATCTAGGATGTCACAGATGTAACATGTCTGTATGTGTGACCTAGGATGTCACAGATTTCACATGTTTGTATGCATGATCTAGGATGTTACAGATGTCACATGTCTGTATGTGTGACCTAGGATGTCACAGATGTCACATGTCTGTATGTGTGATCTAAGATGTCACAGATGTAACATGTCTGTATGTGTGACCTAGGATGTCACAGATGTAACATGTCTGTATGTGTGACCTAGGATGTCACAGATGTAACATGTCTGTATGTGTGACCTAGGATGTCACAGATGTAACATGTCCGTATGTGTGATCTAGGATGTCTCACATATCTGTATATGTGACATAGGATGTCACATGTTTGTATGTGTGACCAAGGATGTCACAGATGTCCATTTATGGCTTTGACTGGTAACTGGTGTTTTTAGATTACTAAAATTTAATGATATTGGATTGGATAATTAGTCCATTTTAACAAGTATTTTAGACACATTTTAGCTGCACTGATTGTTTATGCTTGTAATTGAAATGGAGAAAGACATTATGCATTAGGGTTTGAAAAGTTTAATTTAAAGTTTAACTTAAACATGTAATAATGCATTGAAACATGTTTATAGATATGATAGATTGATATTAAAAGCTTTGTTTTTAACACACAATAAATGTTTTACCTCTTTTCAATGAAAAAGAGGACAGTACATGTATGCAATAAGTGTTGTCAGTATTTCTATAAGAAGTTGTTATTTTAGGACTTAAAAAGTAGTAGCAACATTGGCTGACCAAAAGCCCTTGTTGATGTTTTCCTACTTTTGGTGGCTTTTGGTTGAGGGGCTTTTGTTCTACATTTCTCACTCAGTACAAGATATGACTATTGGAAACTCAGAAAGTGCAAAATTCTTACTGACTGTATAGGAAACCATGATCAGATATTGTACAAACATGGAAGAAAAACTCTGAAAACCAAGCTAGTTTTCTAGCAGAATACATTTATCTTAAAATGAATTATCAGTTGTATGTTAAGAAACAATGGATGAAAACTTTTTTGCTTTTGTCAATTTCTAAAAGTGCTTTGATACTATAGATAGCCAACATTTTGTGGAGTATTTTAAAAGATAAAATAAAGATAATAAGATTTGTCCAAAGTTATGGCATGGATCTGAAATTTGGGGTCTTGTAAATTTGATGAACGAACAAGAACATGTACATTATAATGCTTGTAAATTTTTTATGTGTGTAAAACAGAACTCATCAAATTGTGTTTTATGTGACTGCGCTAGGTATTCACTGTATGTTAGGACATTAAAAAGATCTATAACATATTGCCTGAAAATTTATAGATGTCTAGCAAAAGAACTGTGAAAAGATGCTAAATGATCACACAAACATATACAGTATATATATATATATATGTTAATTGGGCTACATCAGTGAAAAACTGTTTATTTAAAGATAGGTAGAGTTTTTGCTATTTTTGGCAAAACCAATGTGTACAAAATGAAATTATATTAAAGTATTCTGACATAAGTCTTGAAGAATGGAACATAAAGGTTAACAATTATTATAAGCTAGAAAATTACAAATCATTTAAATGTTGTTTTACTTTTGAGCATTATCTGAATGTTTAGGATTTGAAAAAAAAGAAAATTTATTGATATATATATACAAATTTTAAAATTAGCAGTCTTAATATTAAAATACAGAAGGGAAGATCTACAAATACTCTAAAAAGTGACTGAATTTGCAAAGTGTGTTATATGCAAATGTTGAAGATCAATATTTGAATAAGTTTAAAATGATAATGTTAATTACAAATGAAAATCTTATAAAATCTGTTACTTTATATTTACATTATGCATTTTAAAAAAAAGACAGCATTGCCTGTAAACTGTTGGATGTGGTAAATGTAATAATGATGTTAATATGTAGTTGTTGTATGTAAATGATTGTCAACGGTCACATGGGTAGAGTTTGTTGACACCAGAGACTCAAGGTTAATGTTATCAAGTGAGACTAAAAAAAGTGTTGGAGCACCACACTGTATTCCAGTATATGCTTCAATGAGTAAATGCTTAAATTAACTCCATGTGTAATGGGTCTGGTTCATATCTCATATTTCATATTAATATTATAATCTACATGTATATTTATCTTGGAATGTTTATTATAATTTTTACAATGATTTTATTTTCAGGAGAAGTTAAATAGACTGTATGACCTTGATAAAGTTATCCAGGACCAGTCATTCCAAGTTACCAGTCTGAAAGAGGATAGGGTAAATACATTCAAATAAATTAAAACAGATAGTGTCACACTTATTCCACGGTAATAATGTTGAAATGATATAAAGAATTGAGAATTTCTCTAGAAGGTTTTCTGTCAAATGTATTTCTTACTTTTAACATACTTATATAGTCACAGGAATTTAATCACACTCTAAGTTCAAACAGATCAAATATTCTAATTTATGATAACATAATTCAGAAAACATTAATTTTTTGTAAATTTAATACTTTAATACCTTAAAGTCACATTTTTATTTTTGCCATACATACATTAATTCATAATTGTATAAAATCATTTCTTTCTAGTTTCTGCTAAGTTTAGTTGATATATTACATTTTCTTTTAATTATTTTTTAAACATATTCAATGATACTTACACATACCAGTCAATATGGAATCTCTTGAAAAATCCACCACAGCTTAGAAATATATGATATTTAACAAGTGTGGTAGATAGGTTCTTTATTGAGTTTATTTAACTTGTTAAATAAAATTGTATAAGGCTATTTCTATGAAATGAACACAAATTTGATGCATGTATTATTTCTGTAACATAGGAGGAAACCAAATATAGCAGAATAATATTGTTTCTATAAACAAAAGTGATATATGCGAATAAAGTTTATTTGTGTGTTTGATGCACAGCTGTGCCATACAGTTATTATGGAGTATGAACAGCAGCACGGATGTGTGATAATGTATTATAAAATTTATTGTTTCTAGGAAATGTTAGAGCGAGCACTCGGTGGTTTATTGAAGAAACAAGATCAACATTGCACCAATCAATATGAGCTTAATAAACTATTACAACAACAAAAAACTATAGAGAAAGAGTTATCCAGAGTTTTACAACAGTTAGCCGAGGCATCTAAGGTTTGTAGTTAACTACTACCATAAAAAAAGAATTTATATCTTAGCTTGAGTTGTGCTTTGTAATAGTTTTTTCGCTCTTCCTTTTAAAAGAAAAAGTGAAGCTATTGTCATGACCCACTTTGTGGCTTCAGCCTTAGTTAAGTTTTTGTTTATGGTCATTTACTTCGATCCTATTTAGACTATTACTAGTACATTGAAACTTTATATGTAGATGCACCTTGATGAGTTCTGTCATACTGATTTTCAGGTCAAAGGTCAGGGCCACTGGTACCTGTAATGGCAAAACATAAAATTGATTATTAAATCAAAGCAAAGTGCATTGACATGGAAACTTAAACTTTGTTTGTAGATTTATCTGAATGAATTCTACCTGACATACCAACGTTGGGTCAAAAGGTCAAGGTTAATTCTCCAGCACTGAGAAAAGTGAAGGGCATTGCTTCTGGGACAGCTTTTGTTACTATTTTTAAATGGCCATTTTGTTGGACAATAGAGTCACCTGAAGCTTGCTAGTACTGTGTTTCATGCATACTCTGTATTAACCTGTATTATTGTATCACTTTATTTAATCTTTGTTTATTTATTCATATAAATGTCATCATCTTTGTCATCATCATCATCATCAGCATTCATTTATGTGTTTGAAAATATCAATATCTGATCAGAAAAATCTATGCTTAATAAACATGTATTAGTATAGTGTTATTTTTTTATTGTTTAACTTGCTTTTATTGAATTCAGGAATTGGAAGAAACAACAGCTGAAAATAACAAACTTGAACATGAGGTGGCACTACTGAGGTCAAAGGTTCATGGAAATGTTTCACGCAGCAAGAGTGCACCATCACTGGTATACAAGACATTGAATTAATATTTGCAATTTAATGGCTGTTTTGCAATTTTAAGTTGATATTACATGCCAATTTCCTTTTTCTGTGGCAAGTACTTAGTATTGTATTGTATATCCATTCTCTGATATGATGATTTCAGTCCAGTGAGTCGCTACGCACTAAGATGAAAATGGAGAAAGATTTAGCAAAAGTTAAGAACATTATGGCCGGTCTGTCACAAGAGGGAGCCAGGTTACAGGAAATGATGAGCACATTAAGGAAGCCAAAGTCAGCAACAGAACCCCAAAGTCCTCCTTTCCAACAAGGTTGGTGCAATTTATATTTAACAATAGTTTATGAAATACACTTTTAATAATAACCATTAACTGCTATAAAGATATATTTTATTTCATATTTTGAATATTTACATCATAATTTAAAGTAAACAGTTCTTTTAATACAGTGGCTGTGCACTTGATATTCTAAGTTTTTAAACGGAATAAAGCTTTATCTGATAACTTGACAATTTTTTAAAAAGAAATTTAAGCCCTGGTTACAACTAAGAATTAAGGACTTATAATATGCTTTGATTGTAAAGAATATAAATCTATAAAATTAATGATTAATGTATATTTTCAGGGAGACTTCCAGGTACTGACCAGAGAGATGGGAGAAAACTAGACACCCGGAAACAAGATGGAAGAAAACAAGATGGCAGCACATATTATGAGACTGACCTTGACAATGGCCAGTCAAAGGATCTAGCTCAAGTGACTGCACTTCTGGCATCATACCATTTACTACCAGAACAGCCAATGGAGGACATAAGTCACGAGGCACCCACTACAAGATCTGAGGTTGGAAGAAGTTTTGGATCCCCTCCACCAAGCACAGAAGAGGGAACAAGTGCATTTAGAACAGTGGTAAGCCATTATTTAATAGTTAAGACAGGGAGTGTTGTTAACCTATCTAAGAAATGGGAACCAGCACACAGGTCAGGGATCAAGATAGTATTATTTAATTCAGAATTTATTTTAGTTTAGTTGTACAGCAAACTATAAGCTAATTGACACATTCTTGATGTCCATTCCTGGAACCAACTAGTACTTAGCAATAGGCATAAAGTTTTTTGCTCAAGGAAACAATGAATGTCTCTGGCAGGGTTTGAACCCACATGGCCAGCAATCATGAGATTACTAGTTTAAGGCTTTAGCCACTTAGCCATGCAACCATACTCTAGCTAATTAGTTGACTATTTAATTATATTTTACTTTTATTTAAAGTCATAGATAATTATACTAATTTTTATTACTTTGATGATAGAAGAGATTGAGAAAAGAAAAGCTGTAATCATTATGACAGTTATTTGATAGATTTATAACATAATTCAGAGTCCATCCCGCAAGGAAGATGACACAACTTATCATGCATCACTAGTACAGGCAACATTTCAACCAAATACACAATCACAGTTAGAGGTATGTATTTCAAGCTAAAAATTATGTTTACAATCAAAGTCTTTTTATTTGGATTAAAAAAGGATGAAATTTTACTTGGAATAAATAAAAAAAATTAAATACAAGCAGTATCTTTTACAATCTTAAGTTTGGTTTAATGCAAGTATTAATTGCCAGTTATCAAAAACTGTACAACTTCTGTAAAGCAACCCACTGTAGAACAATCACCTCTTCACGACAACAGTAACTTTCATTTTTTCCCCAAAGTTAGACTTCATTGTAGAGCATTTATAAAGTATATTAAAATAGATTTTTTTTATTGTCTTAAGAAAAAGTATTAAAGTGATAATATTTTTGATTTGTTCAGAGTGGAATGGAGACAGATGGGTCACCAGATCAGTGGGATATTGGTGAAGCAGACGACAATACTAAAAGATTTTTTGGTAAGAATCATTTCTACCATTCAGCTTATATGTTGATATGTTTCATAATATATTTTGTTGCTGAATTCAAAACTGCATGTCCTTGCACCTAAATCATGTTCATACCCAGAATGTTGATCTCTTTGAGGAAGGAAAGTTAAATACCAATCATAGTAAAAGCCGGGATATCATACAGATTCTCTCTCATGCCAGTCATAATGAATGTAGAAGCACCTAGTGTTTTACCAAGTTTAAAACTGAAATAAAACATGTAACCTTAACAATGCCAGTGTGACCTTGAAGCTTACTAATTAAGAAATAAAGAAATGAAACTTTGGACATTGGCGTTCTTTAAGGTTTCCGTTTTTGACCATTTTTGCAGTCCTTATCTACAGGTAAAGAATACAATGTATAAAAAAACGATAATATGAAAACATTAATAATTGATATGGGAATATTTGTGTAGGTTTGATACCAAAGTCTATGCCAAAACAGCAGACGGTACGTGATGTGAAGAGAATCTCAGAGACGCGAAAAGAAGTAAAGAAAAGAGAAGGTTGTATACCATATTGATTAATGTTAAATACTTTTGTTATGATGCTGTTCTTATTACCTCATTTGTTGTTTTTTTAAACTTTACAGTGATTGTTTTATAGAAGGTCTGAGAACTTGTATTATTTGGCACTATATAGATTTCTTGCAATTTGTATGTTATATTTTGATAAATACAGTAATCTTGATCCTTAAGTTGTAATTGGAAGGATAGTACTCATCAATGAATTTATCTTGTTTAAGAAGAATATTTAGAATAGAGATAAAAAAAATGCAATTTCAGGTACTTGAAAATATACTGAAAATAAGAATATTGTAAAAATGTATGTGTTTATATACAAAAAAAGGCATGGTAATATCATATGAAAAAGATTATATTTGGCAGACTTTCATGTCATGGCATTTAATTATAGTTAAACCTTTTTTCCACTCTTATGATTTAATAATTTAAATACAATGTTTGTTGCATTTAAGATTGAAGAGCTTCACTATTATATTTCTATACTAATTTAAAGTATGTTATACATGAATTAATTTTAATGTATATTTTGCCTGATTTATGTATTATGCTTTTATTTAAATAGATAATGCTTTTGAACAATGATTTTTTAACTTCTGCACTCTTTATTCATTGAATTATTTGCATGTATTCAAGAACTTATCTATAAATAACCTGATCCAGATTTGAGTTATATTTGTCAATCTTGTGTTTTAATTAAAATCATCTTTTTGCATGCCCTATTTGTTTTTCCTAATGTGGAATCAGATAATATTCCCTCTGCAGAAATCCATAAAATTCGTTGAAATTTGAAGATCTAAATAATTCTATAAAATTCAGGCCAGTTTGTTCATTTTCTGTTGGTATTAGTTAATTATAAAAGACAGCCTTCTATGAAGTAACCTAGAGTATTTTGCTGTTTAGCAATTTACTTTTTCTTTGGTTAAAGTATTATAGCTTGCTTTTTTGTATTTTGGTCAAGAATTGTTTAAAATCTAAAATTTGATGGGTCTAAATTTGAAATTAAATTTTAAAGAATTATTAAGGAAGTAGAGGTAGTTTGAAAGGTAAAATTTCTGATTTCACAGTATTATTGTACGCTAATTTATAACAAAGCATGCTTTTTGTGTATGTCTTTTTACCCTTTGTATAATTTCTTCCATTTTTCTAGACTCACCTCCATTACGTGTGGGGGTCATTCCTTCAGATTATAATGACAACACCCATGTATATGAAAACCTTCCTCAGCAGAAATCTTCGTCTTCCACGGAGGAGAAGTTGCCATGGGCAGCGTTAGTGAAGGACGATGGAGCAGCTTCGGGCACGCCAAGACGGCGCTCAAATTTACACCTCATGGCTCCGAAACCTTTCTCTCTAAATAGTAAACCCACACCTTATAGCAGTGTAAACAATATATCCATGTATAATAGCCAGAATCTTGACCAATCAGACGCACCCTTACATAATAATCATAATACTCAAGATAGCCAATCACATTCTATAAGTGATAATTTGAACACTTTTGAAAACAACCAATCAAATGATAGCTATAAACCCACAGAGCCAATGGCAACACAGCTTTCAAACAAGACTCCACCCCCACCTCCTGTGAGAGGAACCAGCAAGTATATAGCAGATGTCCCCAACTTGGAAAGGTTTCAAGAAATGTTAAAGAAGTCATCAAGTAATCGGAACTATGAGATACCTGTGCCTGCAATATTGAAGAAAGGTCGTAATGCAAGAAATTCTCAGAAAGGACGATATTTGACAATATCAAGCTCTGAACCAATCAAATTAGAGCAGAACATTTCACAGTCACCTAAACTTCACTCACAAGCAGGAGATCTTATTACCTCTGTAAGTTATTGGGAAAACATATTTGAGAATTATTTAAAATGAATCATTTAGCATAAAATGTAGATTCAAGTTTTCACTACCCTGCCTCACACTCAGTTATCATTTATATGACCTCACATTTATCTGGCATAGTTAAAAGTAAATTACATGTCACTTCACAAATTTCTTGGAAAAGTTTGGGGAAAAAAAATTAAACCCAATCAGATTTATGAAATTTAAAATGTTTCTGTGATTCTTGCACATAAATTTTATTTATTATATTATAGTTTATAGAATGCTGGAGATTTATTTAGCCATCATTTGATCAGTATAAAGCCAGGCCACCCTGCACATATCCTCACTCCTTTATTCTTGGCAGACTTTAAAGATCTCCCAAACTGATAATGGACAGTTCCAATAATTGAACCTGGGCAAGTCCAGTTATGTAGGTCAGCAACTTAAGTTGAATAAAGGTTTAATAAATTATGTGGCTACTGTCTCAATATGATAGAAATGATATGTCTGTGTTTATTTTGTTTTCTTTAGATGGATATACCAGATATTGTTAAAAGTTCAACAACAAAATCTGACTTGTATGATGAAAGAACTATAGAGAGGGAAATAGTGAGTTGAATTTTAATATCATGTCTTACTTCACAATGTTATAATGATATGCTGTCTTCAAAATGCTGATTCAGTTAGTTGTAGAAGCTAGTTGTGTTGGTTCTATGTGTGGTAAAGTGGTTGTTTGCTGACTTCATAATTATCAGAATAGTAGAATTACATGTTTGGTAGTTTTATTTACCACACAAACATCTGTAAAATAATTTTAATGAGATAAACTTATAAACATTATCATTATCTCTTAGTTTCAACATGATTATTTCAATTAATTATGAAGGTTTGAAAGTTTAAGAAGTATTAAAATCGTTTCTCCATTTTGCTGCCTGGACTAGTTGGTTGTGTCCTATGAGCAAACTTGGTCATCACCCTCATTGACCTTGAACCCATGACTCCTTGGCTTGGAGGCACACCATAACCTTTTGACCCTCCTCATTCCATAAGTCTCTTTCCTCGATGTTCAATAGAAGCTTTGAGGTAACTGTATATAATAATGGTATATGTAATTATTTTCAGTTGTATTTCCCGGAGAAGGTAGAAATCCCGGAACGTTACATTCCTGATTCAGATGATGAAAGTGTTACAGAGGAAGAAAAGGCATCGCGGCGAGAAAAAGCGAACAAAATTAAGAAGATTCTTACACAACAAAGGTAATTTCACATATTATGATTTCAATTTTATTTTACATTGTATAGACATTTGGAGACAGATTAGAAAATGGTGTGTGTTTTCATTCTTTCTTTTTCTTACTTTTTTTTTCTTGAAAGAAATAATGAATTACATTTCACAAAATGTTTTTGGGGTTATCATTTTAGGGTTTTTGTTAGTCATATTGTTATTTATTCATATTTATTCATTATTTTAAGAAACAGAAAGATCAGGTTGAAATAACAAAGAGGGGGCATTAATATTCTTTGAACTTACATGTATAATTATCATACAAAGAAATTAGGTTACCTCATTGCATGGACACACATTGTTTTGCATTTTGATAAAAAATCTAAAAAGCTATGCTTAGCATACCCTTCACCAGCCTTTTCTGCTAGAAGTAGGTCACTGACTGCTAGACTAACCGGAAATATTATCAAGACATTTACAGCAAGTTTTACCATTTCACTACTTGCATCTATAAGCTCCACAGAAATAATTCTGGTCCTAAATGATGTGCAACATAGAAATATTCACATTTTTCACACCTTTTGTATGGTGAGAATAAAATGACACTGACTGTGTTTGTTGTACGTTCAAAACGGCCTATTCTAATGGCCGCTGGTCAACAAGTGACTGCTGTTTACAGTCGTCTATATAGTTAAATTTATTGGGTATAAACCAACATGAATGCTGTTGGTTACATGTAAGTTGTAAGAAAATGACTGTTAAAACAAGTAAGAATCTAAAGAAATTTGGTTGAACATTTTCCTTTCATGACTCAATGGACAGATCACCACCAAACTTTGTATGTGGCATCCTTGAAATATCTGTGTCCAAATTTTACACAGTCAAAGTTCCAACAGATATAAAGATGGAGAAATAAAATTCTATAATTTGTCACCTAGAACCTTTGTGTCATATTTGTGAGTAGGATTTAGATAGAAGTATGGCCATTCCATATCCGTAGTTGACCAAGTTTACAAACTTCTCTTCAATACTCTCACTAGTGTCAGAAGGTTTGTTAGATAGCATCATGGAAAAGATCTGTTTTGAACTTTGTTAGCACATCACCTCAATATAATGAATCATTTATCTAGATCTGATGTCTTGTTATTTTCTATAAATCATTATCTAGAACTATATCTCTCTTTCTGCTAGTCGTTACCATTACCCACCTTTAGAGGTAAGTGGCATGCCGAGTATCAAATAACGTAACATTATGGTGTGTTTTCATCAACATTCAAAATCTATAAATAAACTAACTGCCTAATTCAAAAAAACGATTTGTTGTGTTAGGGTTAATTGATTCAAGAGAAATTTATGTGAGCTGTTCTAGTGAGTTTCTTTCACTTATATTAAAGTGTGATCAATCGATGATAATTTAATTTTTCAAGATGGTGTCAAGCATAATATTTCACTTTTGTGAGATTCACTTTTAAAGTCATAGTGTATCGGAAGCATGATTTAAATGACATTTAAATGAAAGCAAATTTTGTTATTATGATAAAAATTCTTACTCTATTGTCTCAAGATATGACAAAAGTCGTTATTATCTTGAGATATGACAAAAGGCGTTATTATCTCGAAATATGACAAAAGGCGTTATTATCTTGAGATATGACAAAAGGCGTTATTATCTTGAGATATAACAAAGTTGTTATTATCTTGAGATATGACAAAAGTTGTTATTATCTTGAGATATGACAAAAGTTGTTATTATCTTGAAATATGACAAAAGGCGTTAATATCTTGAGAATAAAACATGACAATGTCTGTCATAACTTTAATACTTTGACAAAAAATGTAAAGGCTGCTCTGATTGACGTCACACTGTTAATGCATTTATTAACACCCATTACCAATAGTTTGAATGTTGATGAAATACAAGCCTAGTTTTGCATCTTGATCTGCGTAATTTACGTAACTGTGTACTGTTGACTGTATGCCACTAAAACACCTTTACTCTATTGTTTTACTGGCATTGTTTATAGTGCTGTCAGAATCTTGTCTTCTGTAAAATATATATATATAAATATTGTAGACTATTTCCGGGCACTTCAGTTATAATGAAAGTTTTGTAAATCATATTTAATCATTGTCATCATATTTGATGTAACTTTTTTCTGAAAACTACTTTCTCGTCTTTTGTCTCAGTTTTACTAAAAAAAAAAAAACAACCAAAAAACTTCAGCAGAACAGTTTTGCATTGATATTTCTGATCACTTTTCAAATGTTCTGTATTTCTAATATATGTGTTTATTTAAAAGAATTCATGGATTCAAAGGTACATATATTTTGCCAGCATTTAATTTTTATGAAAAACACAGAATACATTATTTTTATTTTTGAATTCTATTGTGTTTTGTTTTGTACTAGGTACCTTATGTTGGGTATATTTATATGTTTATAATTTGTTAAGTTGTTAAATACATTATTTGTCATTGTGTTTTTGCTTTTAATTTGATCCAAGAGATCACTTTTTTGTGGTTTTGAATATCTTTTTTATTTTTGCAAACCAATGCCTCAAACCAGCCTTTGTACTGTGGAGTCAATGAGCTCAGTGGTTGATGCAGAAATAAAATATCAGTTGATTATGGCGGCTGATTTACACCATGCTATTTTTTTTTTTTTTTTTCACCATGAAAATGCAAAGATACAAAGACAAAGTCCAACAAAGTGCATTGTTATAATAGGGAAAAGGGAAATTGTAACAATGTGAAAAAAGCGAAAATGCAAAAACTTGAATATGCAAAAATGCCATGATATTATGTGTCACTTTTTGCCTAATTTTGTCTTCCTTTTACTGTTTTCACCAAATTGTGAAAACATTAACATACTTAAAGTTGGGCTTTTTTGTAAGTGAAAAAACAAAAATACCACATGGTGTAAATCAGCCACCTTAGTGGATTTATTTGGGAACATTAAACATGACATTTTTCCCCTTACCCTCTATCATTTAATTATATTAAACTATAATTATAGTAGTAAGGAAAAGATGGTTTTGGTACAATGTCATATTTTAGTGGTAGATAATGCATGCATGTACAAACTGGAGATACCTCACTGCTACATGCGCTTGCTTTGAAACGAAAATTTTAGTTAAAACTATCAAAATAATACAGTATAATTTATGTATTTTCTCTCCAGCAATTGGTAAGTGTCCTGTTTGGTTGCTATGGTTATAGAGGTCAAGGGTCATCACAGTTGTTGTTGTTGTTTTGCAATCACTTGTTTTAAGGGACAACTGTTGTTGTTTCTACACACAGTTCATGCATTTTGATTTTGGCAGTGTTACCTAATACAGTAGTTATGTAGTTTTGCAGCAGTTTTGTTGTTGTTGCTGTTTGGTTGTTTTTTTTTCAGACATTGTTTCATATGTTTGGCTAGGGGTATAAGTTACCATTACTGCGTAGTAAAGATTGCTGAATACTTAATTGCCCATCACTGCCGGAGGAAAAGATATTTAGATACATTATATAGCTATAAGTTTTCTGATGAAAAAAAAATAACAGTCATTTTAAACTAAAAACATTATACACACAGGGAATGATTTTCTATATTTGACGAAGTGGTGACACCACAAATGTGTATTGATTGACATTTTTAACATTTTAAAGGAAGGTAATTGCTTTGTTTTTTCCCAAATTTTCTTTTAAATTATGTATTTTGCAGGAGTATATTAATTATAAAAAAATGGAAATTATGTCAGTGTGTTATTCGGGTAGAATAGTGTGACATGTATTCACAGTTGTCCAGCTGGCTCGTTGAAAAAGCAGTGCAATCATGCATAAAAGCAGGACAGTCATGGAATATTCCTACATTTTCCAACATGTTCACATAACATAATTTTACATAAACACATGATTCGTATTTATGATTAACTATATAATGAATGATTTTTTTTCCATTTCATTGCAAAGTTTCCATTTTATTTTGAACATATTCTGCTGTTAATATATTTTAAATACTTAAATTGATACAATGTATTGCAAGATGGTTAAAGAAAAAACTTCTATATTCATTCTTGATATAAAATTGGAATAATATATTTCATTGGTTCTCTGTCTGTCTATATTTACATGTGTAAGCTTTGCTTATTGTTATTAAATTATAATACAGTCTGATATTTAAACCAGTTTATCACTACATTTGTATTTTTGCATTATTTTCAGATTTTTCCATTATTTTGCCCCTATTTTTTTTTGAGAAAAAAAAATCAGTAGACCATTTTTTCACTACTTGATAAATGAGGAAAAATAAGTTAAAAAGTTATTTTTGTGTAGTAATTATTAGTTTCTAAAAAAATTCTTTAGTATGTGGGTGGTCTTTGCATATTTTGTCAATAGACACTACAACATTATAAATGCCAAAATGCTTTCTTTATTAATATTTTATAAGGCTTTAATGACCTTTAGATATCAAACTTAATTGATAAATTGTTTTGGTTTTCTCAAAGGTCAAGGTCAAAGCAACCTGCAAATGCTTTCCATTCAAGAACTAAGGAGATTAAATTTCATTGTGCAAACATTTGTCAAACTTAAGATTATTAAACTTCAAATTATGGTTAGGTATTGGGAGCAGAATATCTATTGGTTTTAGGGTCAAAGGTCAAGGTCACTGTGATTCTTGACATTTGTAATGACATGCTCAGTAGAAGATATGATTTTCTTTGAATTTAACCTACAGTAGACTGTCTATAAAATTTTAACAAACTTCCCCCAAAAGTAATGTATGATGGGGATGACATATGTTTTATAAACATTTCAACATGTTGCCATGGTAAAAAAAAAATCTGAAAAGAATGCATGAAAAGTCTATACCTATCTACAATATTATGTACATTAATTATAAAATAAGGTAAATTAGATATTCTAGATGTAAGCCAGATAATAGAGTATGTTGAACTGCATGTAACTGAAAGTTGGTTTGAGAGTTACTAACAAAACATAGTCTTAATGGATATCTTCAATATTAACTATGTGTTTATTTAGAATTTAAATAAACATTGTTAATTGAATTTTTGTCTTTGAGATTTAGAGTAGTTTTTGATACATGATTTAAAGATAATATTTTGTTAGTAATATGTACAGAATTTAAGCATTGAATAGAATTGCTGATGTTTAGTAACATTTTTTCTGAAGCAGGGTCCATACCATGTAAAATTTGTTGAAATCTTAGGCTATAACTGTATGTTTTGTCATGGTGTGAACGCTTGAAATGGCAATTGATTTCCAACCCTTCTTTTTAAAAAAAGTGAGATTTCCATCAGTTGTATAATTATGAAATGTATATCTCTTGTTTTCAGGTAGTAATGTTTGGCATGTTTCAAGTCATTAAATATTTATGAGCTTTATTTTACAATTAACCATCATTAAGACATTGAGGAAGCTTACATTATGAAATGAAAAAGATCCTTTTTTTGTTAAATACAGTCAAACTTGTTTTAAAGACCACCTCCTAATTAAGACAATGTAATAAAAGTGTTTCATTAATGACCAGTAGTTTCTTATCTGTTTTGATGAATTATGCTGATAAAAAATTACTTTTTAGAGAGATTTGGTGTCAAAAAATATTTTTCTTAAAAATATGGAAGACTGGCCTTTTTGAATAGGTTTGACAGTATATATCAGATGTAAACATTTCAGGACATGCTTTCTGGAGAGATGTTGTCACCAGAGTTTTAAGTATCGTATTTGTTTAAGAAAATATAGTCTTTAAAATTATATTTTTAAAAAAATTTCAGTGTGCACTCCCTGTCCCAACCCGACGTGAGCAAGGTAGCGGGCGAGGTCCACGAGCGCGTACAACACGAGAAGCAACAACGCGCCCTCCTGCTAGGTATCAATCAAGAGCTCGCTGAACAAGTCAAGAAAAAATCAAGACAATATGCTGGTATGTTTTGAAATCATCACAGATTTCTTTAAACAATTCATTAAATATTTCTTTTTTAAACAGATATATAAAGTTAAACTTTTTTTTGTGTTATGAAATGCTTTAAGAGTTTAATACTAAATTGAAATATTTAAATGCCAGCAATGGAGTTTATGGCCATTTGTCCCCTATTTTTAGATGTTTTGAACTACATAACTGTGACAAATTACCAAACAAAACACAAATGTTTTTAAATTAGAAAACAAGGCAGTATTAGTAGCCATAAAGAAATCTTTATATTATTAAAAGATTTGAAAGTTATGGAAACTGATTTTCAGCAATTCCTCCAGGCAAAAGGTTAAAAGTGTTTCATTCCTTATGTTGTTGGAATTAGAGGTCTGATAAAAAAGTTAAGCCTTTTTGATTAATTATAGTAACTTTTTTTTTTAATTTATCAACCATGTTTATGGTGTCATATTTAGAATGGTTTTGCTTTGTAGTATATTGTTAAATCATTATAATATCATTACATTAAATGAGTCATTATGGAAGATGATATAAATTATTTTCAATACAATTCTTACCTTGTACAGGTACTAACAGGTAAAATGTGTTGCCAATTAGCAATTTGAATTTTTAGCTCTTAGTCAATTCTATAAATAGATAGGAATGGGCATCAGGGGATTATTTCCATTAAGGTTCATTACTGATCAGGTGAAGGTTCTAATCCCTTTAAATGCTCGCAGTGGTAGTGACAAATAACCTGCCGAGTTTCTAAGATGGACTTGTCCACCTTCCATCTTTGGAACTGTCCATTATCAAGTTAGGGGATATCAAGATGATAAATGAATGTAAGTCAGCCAATAGTATAGAGCCTGGTTTGACAGCAGAGATTGCATGCTGGCCTTGATCTGTCCTGGTGGCAAAGGCTGTAATCAACTTTGCTTCCTGCAGATTAAAGAATAACTATAGACCTATAGGTTCTATAATGGAAGCTGCTCAAATTTATTGCATCAATATCAGTATAACAAGGATTTTGATCAACAGGCATGTTTGTGTGGTTTGATCATGGTCTACTTTGTTCAGTTAAACTAACTTAAGTATATTTCTGTGAAATTTTCCTTAAAAATAATGAATGGTTTTGCCCAGTTGGAAAGATGGACAAGTCTATTTTAGATATTTAGCATGGTAAAACTAAATCTGTTTTTCCCCGCACAAGGCAATTTTTCCTGCGGCAAGGGTAAATAAATCAAAACAGACAAAAATGGCTAGACAAAACTGGTGTGCTGTGTTTTACAATTGGACAATTCCATTAATCGGATATAGGGGTTTACAGATGTCCGGCAAAAGCATAACTATTATAAACTATTTTATATGACTGAATATTTTAGAATGGAAGGAATTGACTTTAGGCTTTAAAATAAGATAATAATTATGTAACAATTATACTGTATTACATAATAAATGAAACTTACATAGTGAACAAACCTAATGCACAATAATATCATTTACATTAACACAACAACAACAACAAATAAATCTGCTTTTTTTCCTTTTCAATTTTTCTCCTTTAATCCTTGCATTTAAATGAAATGAAAATTAAAAACGTTGTAAATACTGACACAGAACCTTCAATTTCCCAACATTTTTCTCCTAATACAGCTCAGTTAATTTAAGTACTTAATTAACCTTTGATTAATTGTATTACTATTAAAAGCATGAGGAATTGTTAACTACCATATTATCAATTGGGTAAACTTATTATCTTTTAAATAACTTTCCTTGATAATGATAAAATTATGAAATATCATAGTTCGAATAAATGATTTTAATAACATTGCAACAGTTGTTTTCTTTTGAGAATTGACATACAATATAATTCAACTTATTTTCTTTTGAGAACTTACTAATTCTTAATGTAAACATTAATATTACATTTTGTTTTGGATAATTGTTCTAGTCAAAAGTTAAGTATCTGTTCTGTTCTGTTCTGGTAAAGAAAGAATTTCTGAAAAGTGCTGTAGATTTGACAAAACTTATTTTCACTAAATATAATTATACATTGAATAAAGATGTTTATGTCAATGTTTGTGTTTATTAGCTGAAAGAAGAAAAACATGGTCCGGGACGACTCAGAAAGTTGACGTGGAGCCCGACCATCACGCGGAAACAGACGACGAGCATCATGGTGACGCGAACAATAATTCGTACACGGCACGTGATGATAAAGAAGTGTATTATACGGAGAAATCATCATACGACACTGACTTATATCACAGTGACTTATACACGAGCCCGCGGCAGTACGACGACGCCCCGAATTACTACAATGCTAATTATAATACTACCTCATATGATAATCGGCCAAATTTTAAAATTTAACACTGAACAAATTTTTGAATAATCAAGTGCTGATTCACTGTAGTTTAGAATACTTATAAAGCAGCAAATTTCCTTCTATTATGTTTGAACATTTGTATAAAGAACTGTTTATTTACTCATCCTTCAAAGTCATTTTTAATCTAAGAAGTTAAACTGTTATGCCCTCACTAAAATATCTTTTTCCTATCTAACGCTTGCGTAAGAAATCACAAATAATGCTAATGCCCTTTTAAATAATTAATAATGTGTTGAACTAAGTATTTTAATACCTGAGGAACACATAGTTAACAAACATTTTTTAAACCATTTTTCATTTTAAACCTTGCATTCTTCATTTATTCATTATACATGTTAAATTCTTAATGATAGAACAATTTTCCTGCTGTATTTTATTAGATATTTTTATCAGTAATAAGTTTATATACAAATGTGACATGAAAATATGTGCAGGCAGTGTTTAACATAACTAAAATTGTATGGGTCTATACATGTATTTGGCTTATGTTCATTTGTGTTTCATTCTTGAACTAAGAACAAAAACTTACTCTAGACTTGTTTGTACACCAGAGAAATTACAATGTTGTATATGGATTACATATAACTTCTTTGATGATATCTTAAAAGTGCCAAACTACACATTTTTTTCTAAACCGAGGACTGAAAAGTGCAAGCGGAAATCGGGTGGCATAGGTTTCTTTGTTCATAATTCGCTCACTGACAAAACTACAACACTTGTATCTAATTGTGAATATATATATTGGCTCCAAATTGAGGACAACAACCAGAAAAAATTTATTGTTGGTGGTATGTATATTCCACCCGAACAATCTCGTTTTTATAATGAAGATGAATATTAATCTAATTCTGTTCTGTTCTGTTCTGTTCTGATATGATAACTGTATTACTAGTAATATAAATCTTTTGTGTATAAAACAATTTGTTTTTCATGTAACGATTATGTGCAATTATTTGATTTATTAAGCTATGATAGAATGAATCAATGAATGTTAAATGTTGCTTTCCTATGTATATAGACACTATATTATAGCCCTCATTAAAGGAAACTATTTTACCTTATATATCCACGAAAATGCTTGCATTTTTTGGCCTTATGAAATATTTTTTGGTCAGTTTCTATAATTCCATTTTAATTGTATCATATTTTTACATGTTTACATTATTCTGTTTTATCAATTTTATTTTTGTATTTGCTACTTTAAAAATTAAAAAAGAATGAAGTTTGTGATGTTATAGAAGGAATGAAATACTATTATATTGATTTTAAATTATATTGAATGCACATTTTATGCTTGAGTGACTTTAAGAAGACATTCATCTTATTGCTTGTTTTTTTGTCTGAAATGCTTAAAATATTCCAATATACTTTATATTTGAATGCTAATTGAATTTTGAAATCTTCATTGTCATCAATGAATATCATCATCATCATCACCACCATCATCTCATCATCATCATCACAACTGCTATAACCATCAGAAATAGTCATAATAATAATATGATGATGATAATTGCCCCTTACATAATTTTCCGGGATGTATTCAGTAACAGCAACAAAAATATCATCATCATGGCTATGTCTTCAATGATTTTTGGTCTTATCGATATATGATAATGAGAAATGCCATAATAAGGCTTAATTACCTCACTGTATTAACTTTTGCATTTAAGATAATTGTAGAAACAACATACTCTTATACCAAAATGTGAACAATGTACATGTATTATAATTATCACTGCTGAAATATTTTGTTGTTGTTTTCAGTTTTAAATGATGAGTATTAAATAAAAGGCATATTAGTATAATGGACAGAAAGTAGACTGTGATAGAAGTATCAGATCAGTTGACTATCAAGCTCTATGACATGGAAACATATGACTGACACTGTTGTGGGTTATTCGAACTACATTAATGTAATAATGTGAACTTATATAGACAATATGCTACTCTATAACATCGTTCACATATGGCCTTGAAATACAATAGAATTATTAATAGAAAACATTGTTTTTAGATTACCTTATTATACAATAACAATATCAGTTGACATTACTTGTCTATAACATTGTTATTAGAAACGTTAAAAAATGACATTGTTATTATAATTATGACATTGTTATGAAGAGACAATGTTAAATGATAACATTGTTATTAAATGACATTGTTATTAGTGACAACACTAAATGATAACATAAGTGTTATTAAGTGAACTTACTAAATATATGATGACATTGTTATTAAGTGACCCTGTAAAATGATAACCTTGTTATCTGATGACCTTTAAATGATAACCATGATATACAATGACCTTATTTAACATTAATTAACCTTGATAACTGATAATCATGATATGTTTTAAACATAAATCTGGATAATTGATAACCTTGATATTGAATGACCTTGTTTAACATAACCTTGATAACTGATAACCATAATATCTGATAATTTTTAAACGATATCATTGTTTTCTCATTACTACATTATATGATAACCATTTTATTACAATAACCATGGACTGGTATTCAAGTTGTGATACTATTTTAACTATGCATTAACATTGATATTATGTAGATTTAGAAAATTGTAGAATAATGGAAATTAGATAGATGAATTATAAGTTAAATGTATAGCTTTTTAGTTGTTAAATGGACTTTAACATTTATTTTCATACAAACACATTTTTTGTATGTTTTGTATTCCTATTTTTGTTATACATTTAAATTTTAATATTGTTGGAAAATCTCTTAGGCCATTTTCATATATCTAGATAAATAAATAAAAATAGGGGATCAAATATAAAAATTGTTTGTTATTTCTTGAAAACCCGACAGGATGGATGGCTCCTCTAGATTAAATTCAACATGCATTATGGCATTTATGCCTGATCATCATTCACTTTCACAATCTCTCATTGGTCAATTAGGCAAGTGTGTTGAAATGCAATGAAATGAGGTTAATTGGGTTAGGGTTGTGAAATATTACAGAATAATACAAGTCTATAATTAAATCATACAGATTTTGGGAGTTTTAAATGACATTTTGCTTTACTGGGAGATGAAGATTTATGGTGATAATAGCATGCTTTGTTTTGGCATGTGAGGCACTCAAGTTGTACAACTGACCCTTTATAAGTTGGTAGAATAGCTAGCTACCTTACATGAGTAAATGACATGAATCTAACTTAACAGCTATGAGAGGCAGGTAAGTACAAGTCAACCAGCTTTACCACTCAGCCATGGAAGGCCAGTGAAAGTTTATGATGGGGAAAAATAGAATGACAAACTTTAATAATGTTTCAACATCTTTTTACTTCAAAACAGAGATTTCATTACATCAATAACAATATCTAGTAAATTGATAACAAGATACAAGTCTATACCAATATCAACAAGATATTAACAGGATAACATATACAAAACAGGATACTGGAGAGAAAAACAGGATACTGGAAAGAGCACTACGTCTTAGCATCAAGTATAATCTAATAAATTTAAAAGAGCACTGCAAATACTTTATCTATTTACATAACACCTAAAAAAATGTAATGCAATATTAAATTTTCTGTAATTTTTTACTTATTGTCTATGATGATTTTTAAATGGAAAGTGCTGCAACATGTTGTCATGGCAACAGTGTGTTGTGCATCAATTCAATACAGCAATAATCTATTCTGCTTTAAAAATAAAAAATGTATAAAAAAGGGACATAATTAAAACATGTAAACAATCTGTGTAGTTATGGTAACAATGATAAAATAAATCATTATGCTGGAAATCTTTGGCAGGAAAATGTCATGAAATAAAAATGCTAGAAATAATTGAGCACCTCCATGCCTGAATCCTACAATAAATACAAAAGTTTTATATTAAAAGCAAATTTATTACATGTTTATGCATTTATATCTATCAAATATTTCGGAATTACTGTACTCGAATATTCCCTGCCAGTACATTACATAGCGCCACCTATAAACATGGTAGACTGACTTTAATGTTTTTGCCTTTGATACTGGACCAAACTTTGATGAATACATATTGTTGTAATTTAAGATGCAGCAGCCAGTGCCAGAAAAATATGTAATAGTGAATATAAGTCTCTTTCGTTCTTACAATTTCATGGAAATAGTAAGTATTGTATTTCAAGTGCATCTCACTGTATTATTACTAGGTGATGTTAACTTAGGCATGGTTCAAATACTGCCAATACATCTAATATGTATAATTATACAGTTAACATTGTGATGATATTCTGTATATAAATTAGGTGTGAGAAATCTTCTGTTTTTTATTCTTCCTTTAAAGCATTATGTCTCCAGATGTGTAAAATAAATCTTCAAAACAATCATGCTTAAAAAATGCATATACATCTATAATTATCAAATTGTGTAAATATTTACAATCCAGCTGAAGCTTTGAATGTTTTCTGAAAATTAACAGAATAATAGTTTTATAAATACAAATGTACCAAAATTCTATCCAGTAATTATTGAAATAAGAGAATATAACTTCATAATCATGTTGACAAGTCATTGGTAGATTCTGTGTTTAGGCTGGGTTATATCATTTCATATTGTACACTTGACAACATTCCATTTCAAGTTTTCACAGAAAACACAATTTGGTTTTTAAACAAATACCTTTAACTGCATGAATTTACGTAAATTTACATTTTACAATAACTTTCGAGTTCATGCAATATTTATTAGCACTCTATATAAAATGAAGATGAATCATTTGATATATAAAGGATTTCTATGTCATACACATTACCCTGTCTGTTTTTCCTTATATTAATTATGATGGTTATATTAATTATTAGTTATAAAGAAATTTGACAGGTTAAATGCCCCTATATAAACAACTGTTTGCATATATAACCTGAGCAGTTAGGCAAGTGCTATACTGCAAACAACCAAACTGTCAAAAATATTTATAACAAATTTATAATTACACCAAACTTCCTACACTAGAGAAAAAAAAAATTACTTAAAAAATTGACAACAGCCATGTACATAGTTTATATAAACATCACGATTATCCAATAAAAAGCGACATTACAAATATGCGGTATTATAAAAAGATATATATTAAATTGTTTATGTAGCTAATTACTGACTATTCCGGGTCAATAATCTTAATTAATCTATAATGCTGCTAAATAATAAAATACTTTCCTTGATTTAAATAGAAAACAATTCAAAAGTTTCAAGCGCTTCTGTGTATATAGTTAATATTAACATCAGAATTGACCAATCAAAATTGATGTTACAAATGAGCAGTATAATAAATCATTTTCAGTAATGAAAGGCAAACAATCTACAGCTAAATAATTTATATTTCAATAAAGACTAAAAAAAAGTAAAAACAAATTCAATGAAATATATAAAGAATGAAAGAAATGAACTATTAAAAAAGGTAAGCTTAAACAAGTCAGTTATTTTAGAATGTTCAACTATTTATAACATATAATGATAAAAGGTGTCATCTATATATTATATTTTTCTAGGAATGATAAAATACCTCTGATATGATTATTGCACTAGGTGAATGGATATGCAATATAAAAAATATAAATCAAGTAAATTTTAAATATATCAACAACATTTTCTGTACAAAAAATAAATGGTAAACCTGATACATAAATATTTAGACCAATGCATTTTATTTCATGTCAATTTTAACTTCAGATCAAAATGAATCAAAAACGTTTCACATAAAGTATGCAATATATGTACACATCTATTATCTTATGTCAAAATAGTAAATTTCAGGTCTTTTCTAACAACTTTAGGACATGTTCAAAATGTTAGTGGAGAATACACAATTTTAGGGAATAAAACACAATTTTAACTTTAGGACATTATGTATAAATTTATGGCCTTAATTACATAAATGAATATAGGCCAAATAAAAAGTGCTCAGAATGATAAAATCTATGTTTTGATACATGAGGAAAAAAACGAGGATACAATGAGGACAAAATTGTACGACGGAATACCAAATGTTTCATAATTCTTACTTAACATTTAAACACACTTTTAATTTTAGGACATACAACACAATTTTAGGGATAAGGACAAACTGTATGATGTGACACTTATGTTTTATAATATCAGTATTATCACTTAACATCTTGATTGCCAGTAGAATGTCTAGTACTGTCTGTTTTATAATACATTATATAATAACATATTATATATAATTCCCTCTGTAAACAAATGTATTTTCTCTTACTTAATTATCATATTGTATTTTGTGTTTTCATGACCATGTGACAATATGATAATTGTTTTGTTTATCTATTTGCATGACAATGTACCACATACAAGTCTAAAATAAAATGCATGTTCTGTTTTGTTTACATAAATTATGTACCATCATGATAAACATAATGATCACATTCTTACTGTGTGTTTGTGTCCTAAAATTTGTGTCAAAGAATTAGCTTTCACAAAATGTATCCAAGTTACCTTTGGATAGATTCTAGAGATTATATATTATCTATTCAAATATTCAAAAATAAATTGTTCATTCTTTTTCCGGAGAGAAAAGTGGGGCACCTGGTGTTTTTCCTAGGCGTCTTTTGTGGCCTTTTGCGAACATGTTTTCCTGGACTCTACTTTGGAAAAATTCTGTAAAGAAAAACAGATAACAAATAGAACCTAATATAGTTTAAAAGACAAAAAAGTTTTGAATATTTAATAATCAATACTTATTTGTTTACCAAATCATATACTGATATAGAAGTCATAGGCACTTGAAAGCAACTTTCTTATTTCAAGTGATCACAGCTAATCATATGATCAGGGCATTAAGGTCGTAAACAAGAGTAATAATGTAACTGCCTAACAACCCTATTCTGCTGAATTTCTTAAATGGACTTCTCCAGCTTCTATATTGGAACTGCCCATTATCAATTTTGGGGTTTAACATGATGCAGAGTTAAAGTTAATCAGGCAACATTATAGACTACACAGATGAGCAGGTTTGTCTGGCTCTATATACTGGTGTTATAGATTTGTCCTTTACTGGCCCAGTAGGTTAATAGTTAATATCTGTGCCATGTAACAATATACCTTTTCTTATATGTCAAAATGTTGACATGTTGTATTTCTTTATTTCTTTCTTATTTTGATGCGGTCAACTTGATATAAACTGAACAATCATTATTGTCCTTACCTTTCACAGTACTGGCACTTTCATAAGGAAATTTAACCCAAATTTCATAAAATAAGACAGAAGATTTTTCTAAAACAATAAAAGAAAACGCTCACAAAGTAGTTTTGATATTAAAGTAAAGGTAAATCATAATACCTATAGTGTTACCCCAATCTGTTTTCTCAATTTGTTTTGTAATAAACACTTCAAACATCTGTGTCTCAACAAACCATTCCAGTAACTGCTGAAGGGAGGACGAACTTGTACCTAGTAATATATACATATCCACTGTAAATATCAAGTTGTTATATACTAGAGAATTATTTGTTTGTTTCTTGCAGAATGTGTGTTGTTAGTAATATACATGTATACTTCCTGTACTAGTAATTAGGAAATAGCTGATAACTGCAATGTTTAGTCACACAATATTGAACATGAAAAAGTGATAAGAAATAAGTGAATGCATTTTATTGTAAAAATTTCACACATATGTCAATGACCTAGATAAATCCATCTATTAGCATTGGTCTTCCTCGGAAGTCTTTCACTCCTTTTACGGTAAGAGAAATTATCATGCCACTGAATTAGTATATACTGCCAGTTACAGTTTCATGTCCTCTAATATTATAAGACATTCTAACATGCCATTAAAGTTGTGTTACCCTTAAAATCCTAATTTAATGAGCAGATCATAGTACTTTTATACAATACCTTTGACAAAACTTTCTTTCCGAAATATTCTTTTACCATCCTGCTGTGTAATTATAAACTGTCCATAGTGCCCGATGGCCTCCACAAAAAATCTCACAAAAGCCTCGGAGATCATCAGGTCCGGAGAATTCTTGGCATCTGTTAACACAAACAGTTATATAGTTAACATTGACAGCAGATTCATTAAACCTCAACATGCTAAATATCTAAAATGTACCTGTCTATCTATCCATCTGGACAAACATATTCATCATCTTCAGGGAGAATTTCAAAATATGTTACAACTGAATAGCAAACAGCAAACTGATCTTCAGGGTAAAATCTAATTAATGCCCCTAGCAGGCTGAATGTTAATTTATCACAGTCATCAATAATTAGCCTATCAAATGATATACATACAGTTTAAAACAGTCGCATATTAATTAATTAATTAATAAAAATGTCAATTTGTCTGAAAGATCCCACATGGTGAGACAGCCTGCATGCACAAATTATAAATTTGTACCAATTCATACATTTAAATTTCAAAAATTAATGTATGAAAACTTTACATCCAATTCAAAACACAATGAGAAATAAAAACTTCACTGTTATTTTAGATATAAATATATCATCAAATTTTTTAAGTTTTCATAAATAAACAATAGACAGTTGATATCTGTTTAAGTAATATACATGTACATCTGTTAATCACCTCCAGTAAGAAAAGAAGAAAAAGGAATCTCTAAAGAACGTCGAAAACAGCAAAATTGAAAATGTTGCAAGCTGCATTTGATTGAGCCTGTTCATGGATGGTTGTGGTAAATTGAGCCTGTTCATGGACGGTTGTGGTAAATTGAGCCTGTTCATGGATGGTTGTGGTAAATTGAGCCTGTTCATGGACGGTTGTGGTAAATTGAGCCTGTTCATGGACGGTTGTGGTAAATTGAGCCTGTTCATGGACGGTTGTGGTAAATTGAGCCTGTTCATGGACGGTTGTGGTAAATTGAGCCTGTTCATGGACGGTTGTGGTAAATTGAGCCTGTTCATGGACGGTTGTGGTAAATTGAGCCTGTTCATGGACGGTTGTGGTAAATTGAGCCTGTTCATGGACGGTTGTGGTAAATTGAGCCTGTTCATGGACGGTTGTGGTAAATTGAGCCTGTTCATGGACGGTTGTGGTAAATTGAGCCTGTTCATGGACGGCTGTGGTAAATTGAGCCTGTTCATGGACGGTTGTGGTAAATGTAATCTACCACTCACGCCCCTAGCACCAGTTGAAACATAAATACAGATGTACAAGACTTAATATCTTCCCTATATAAATGATTGATTATATACACAGTGAGTAAGTAAGTAACAACTTTATTTATATTACCAGAATCTTCCCAATATAAATGACTGATTATATACAGGTAAACATTACCAGAATCTATTCTGCACATATTAAGTGATGTCTTAAGAGCTTTTTCTATCTTCTTGGGTAGAAGAGTTCCTTCATCACCTTGGGAACGGATAAATGATCTCTTGTCAATGTCAACAATTAATACATTCTGAAAATATGAAAACATTCCAAGTTGATAAACAGTGGTAAACTATCAAACACTTCACTTTATAACTTTCATGTAATGACAAGACAAATCTCAAGCCAGGGTAATATTCAAAATATTATACATGTATTTGTCTCCAAGATAGCTCCTCATTTTATTTTCAATTTATATGTTTTTGTATTTCTTTTTTTTTTCTTCAGAAAAATAGATTTAATTATCTATTTCCATACTGAGTAAAATGAAAATATTGCCTCTCATTAGAGAGCACATAAATTCAATGACCAAAGTGAGTCAAAGTGACGGTTTTCATAAGAAACACCATTATTCATTATGTATTAAAAAATTTTACATCACGATACATAAATATGTAATAATTGAAAAGTTACCTCATCAATGGGAAGATCTGTTAATTTTGGCAGCAGGGAGGCAGTTATACCAATTATATATGGAGTAGGAGAGCAGACGACATCTATCATATCTGAGGGAAGTACCGGGATAAATGTATGTTGCCATGAGAATGGATACAGCAGGGACACAATGGCATGTATAGTAGATGATAATTTACTGTAAAATATATACAAGCGTAGTATGGTAAATTAGGCATGTATAGTAGATGATAATTTACTGTAAAATATATACAAGCGTAGTATGGTAAATTAGGCATGTATAGTAGATGATAATTTACTGTAAAATATATACAAGCGTAGTATGGTAAATTAGGCATGTATAGTAGATGATAATTTACTGTAAAATATATACAAGCGTAGTATGGTAAATTAGGCATGTATAGTAGATGATAATTTACTGTAAAATATATACAAGCGTAGTATGGTAAATTAGGCATGTATAGTAGATGATAATTTACTGTAAAATATATACAAGCGTAGTATGGTAAATTAGGCATGTATAGTAGATGATAATTTACTGTAAAATATATATATAAAAGTCATATGGTAAATTTGAACGGCTAGATAGTACAAATTAAATACACTGGGAGATTTTATATTAACTGACATGTATGTTTAGTTGAGTATTGGGCTAGTGTAAAACAATATTTTACTAATATACCCAAAAATTAAGTTATGAATATTCCTGGATTCAGTTCAAATACTAGTTTGTTGCTCTGGCTGTTATATTAAACATTAGAGTAAAATAAGGCAAACTTATTATAGACAATGAAAAACATGTATAACATAATATGAATAAGTAAAACAACGGGATACTGCATCACAATGTGAGAAAAATGAGACACCTGACTAGGCCTTTAACATGAGACCACAGATTACTTCCCCACTGATTCATTACCTTCCACAGATTTATTATCTGACCTACCTGATAATATACAAATTCTGAACCCCCTCTTATACAGTGATGAATTACAGGAAAGGTTTTCCCTTGTTTAAACTTAACTTTATTATCCAGAACTTACCTTAGATGTTTGGCACAAAAAAGAACACTTCTCTCTAGCAGTATAGTAGAAAATACTTTAAGCAACTTGTCAGGTCCAAGACTTGTCAACAAGCATTCACAATTTACCTGCACAAATACAAGATAATACATGTACTTAATTACATTTTTAAAAAGAGTTATCAAGGAAATCATATTGTTCTTTTGACTAATTCTTTCTCACAAATAAGTATTATAAGAGTTTAACCTTATTATTGTTGGATCAAAGTTCTGCAACAGTAAAGGTCACTTTAGTTTCCTTTAAAATGATGAGATATAATGTTGCATGCAAACTTAAACCAAAGTGTTATGCAGATGCAAATCCCCCCCCCCCCCCCCCCCCATGATCAGGATAGCCTTCTATTCTTGGAATAAAGCTAAAAATCAAGCAAATTATAATTATGATTTTTAGACACTGTACTTCCTCTTACTATTCTGTATCACTGTTTAATCAGTCTTTCAGGTTATTCTATGCACAAGCATTTTAAGAAATTTGATGCAAAAAATGTAAAAAAAAAAGTTCTTACATTTTCTATTCTATTATCAGTATCCCTGGTAACAAATATAGTCTCCATTTCACCATGTTCATCCTAAAATACCAAATACAGAAAGTTTATATTAGTTAAATTTTCAAAACTTACAAAATATTTTAATAATAATATAGTTTCTACAGTAACTTAGTCAACGAGAATAGCCTTTCATTTTATTGAAACTGTCCAATGTTATTTATTGGATTTCAATTTTTAATAGCCAACAATATAGCCAGGTGAGATTGTCAGAAAGAAGCAGGCTGGCATTACTCTATACTTGTGGTAAAGGCAAGTTGTTACAATGGTTACATGTAGATACATTTCAGTTACATGATTATTTTTTTAACTTTAAATCTCAAATGTCATCAATTCTGATGGCTACAATAAATAAAATTCTTTAAAAAAAAAAAATTTGTTTGAAAAAAGGTAGGGAACAGATGTATCATTTTGTTAAAATCCTGCCTTAAATATTATATCTTAGAGATGTATTTTCCTTCCTTTATTTTCACGTACGTTAATAGTGTTAGGGGGCTGTTAATACAAATACAAAAGACCTCATCGATCCAACAAAAAGTATAGTGATCACCTGAATGAGAACTTTTATCTTTTTATCAGACTGTTTTTAACTAACTGGTGTGTAACCAGCAAGAAGAATTTACAAAGTCCAAATTACAAAAGTAATGACAGCTTAAATGTCTTGTCCATTTTACTTGAAATTTTATTATTTAAATATATAATTTCTTTTCTTGTAGAACTTTTTTGTATAATTAAAGAAATAGTAAACACGATTTCGGACCTTTTAGCAATATAAGGACCACCCATACAGCTTCAATTATTGAACAGATTTTAAGCCTCCGGCTTTGGTCCATAAAATGTTTGTAGTCTGACAGCTTGGTTATTATAATGCTATGGTATGGCCCTCAGTATTGTGTTCTATTTTTGGATTAATGTAATATCACTTACTAGTGTTCGTATAGTTTCAGTCTGACCAGGTGAAGGTAGTGGACGACCAAATGATGCTGCAATCAACTCCTGGGCGGCATCTAGAGATACCAACCTTGTCTTCTCAATCTCTTCCAGTAACTGCAATGTTATTTATAATAATAATATAATAATAATAATAATAATAATAATAATAATAATAACAATAATAATAATACTTTGATATTAATACAACATATCTACATGGTAAAAATCTTTGTCAGTGTCTCATACAACAGTAAATAAAGGTAACATGGATTCTGCACATAACCTTGTTGAGGTGAACGTTTGAGTAAAGTTTGAAGAAAGTTCTTCCATTAGTATAGGATTTATAGAGCGGACACAACATATTGTCTACTATTTGATTGTATGTAAATTTGAAGACTTAAAAAGGGGCATAACTTTGTTAAAATGCAAAACAGAGTTATGAAACTTGACCAGCATATCTTAATTGTGACACTTCATATATATTTTAAGTTTCAAGCAAATACCTTTTCTAGTTTCATAAATATTCAAACACATGTTAAAATTTAAGAATATTTTCCAAGTCAATTTTTGACCTTCAAGTGTGACCTTGACCTTAAGCTGGCAAAAGGGTGACATGAGTTCTGCACATTACCTTGTTGAGGTGAACATTTGAGCCAAGTTTGAAGAAAATCTTTCAATTAGTGTAGGACTTACAGAGCGGACACGACATACTGTCTAATATTTGATTGTTTGAAATTTTACCTTCAATTGTGACCTTGACCTTGAGCTGACACATGGGCAACATGGGTTCTGCACATCCCCTTGTTGAGGTGAACATTTGAGCCAAGTTTGAAGAAAATCTTTCAATTAGTGTAGGACTTACAGAGCGGACAGGATATACTGTCTTATATTTGATTAATATTTGACCTTCAATTGTGACCTTGACCTTGAGCTGACACATGGGCAACATGGGTTCTGCACATGCCCTTGTTGAAAACATTTGAGCAAAGTTTAAAAAGTCCTTCAATTGGTATAGGATTTATAGAGCGGACACGAAAATGGAGATGTCGGAGGGACCGACAGACGCGACAAAGCGAATCCATTATAGCCCCCCCCCCCCACATTTTGTGGTGGGGGTATAATTATATACATTATATAACAATGTGATTAAGTATTAACTGACCGTATTATACATGTTGAAAGCATCTATAGGACTGATAATACAAATCACTTCAGGAATCTTGTTGGGTGACTTCGGTGGCTGAAATAATACATGCATATGCTTAATATAAAAAATCAAATTTAAATTAAATTCATTCAAACCTGTAATATTAATTAAACGAAGAACATAATATGCTGTTTCTTTGTGGATATCATATTATTTGAAACTTGCTTCATTTCTCCATGAATGATTCTCTCTTTTAAGAGTAATATTCAATACGTAGTTAACTTTAAACATATTCATTTTAATTGGTTGCAAAACAAATTCTTGTAACTTATATTAACCGCTCTGGAGTCTGCTTCCTGGAACTAACCAAAGGTCATTACCCATGTAGGGCTCGAACACATGATCCCTTGGTTGAGAGGCAGACACCTTAACCACTAGGCCACCGCTTCCCTTCAATATTTATTAAACCATGCCCTACTGAATGTGTTTAAATGTTCATTGTGGTTGAGTTAATATAAGCATCATCACATTCAACCCATATAAAAGTTTTTACTGTATTTCAACCTATCAAAAGTAGTATTTTAACTGTATTTAAAACACTTACAACAAGACGTCTACAATATCCATAGACACGCCCACCATCAAAGTTGGTTAATACAAAATTATATGACTGACTGAAAACAAAAAATAAAATCTCCATATTAAAATGCTGAATATGACTAGAAAAAACAAAAACAAATTTATCATGTAATGAAATCAAATAGATAAGAATTACTTACCAATGAGAACTTTATTATTTCATATTTTACATATTCAATTATTATTATCATTTGCTTGTTGTCACAATGCTCTCAAGACTTACAGACATGATTTTACAGTTTTTAACTTAAGTGTGATGATGGATTTAACTTATAACCTGCTGAATTTGTTAGATGGTTTTGTCCCACTTCTATTTTTGGAACAGTCCATTATCACCGTTTGGGAAATTTTGGATGCAAATCTCAAGTTATAGACATTATAGGTATTATAGACCCTTGCCTGGATTGTTCAGGCTGGCCTGGCTCTATACTGGTTTAACAGGCTTGTCATCTTTCAGCAGGTTCAAGATTAAGGCTAACAATTGTAACTTAACAGCTATGTAGGTCTATTAACTTAATGTAAAAGCACTAAATGTATGTTCCTGTCCCTCTAACATTGTAAATTTACTTATTTTCATGCTGAACACATTAACTGCATTCATGACAGTGAAAAAAATTTAATGAATAAAACCTGACAAAAATGAGACGTTCACTCAAAAATATTTGAAAGCAACATACCTTTTAGAACTAGATGATGTTGGTTTGAAATTGGCAGCATCAGGGAAACAAAATAATGGAACTGATACATTTGTGTCTTTCTGAAATGATGAAATAAAACTATTATAATACTATTTTCTAAAGCAGGGATAATCTTAGTCACAATATTGATAGGTGCATTGCATTGTTAAAACCTGTTTTGGTAGGTTTTATGTCATAATATAGTTTAAAGATGCACACATACAAATGGAGAAATTGACCTTTACCTACAATATACTTTAAACTTTATTTACAATTTGATCTAACCATTATGTAACATTTAACCTAATCTTTCCTATTACTTGCAGTAAAATCTAAACATTACCTGTAGTTCAATTTCATTTTTACCTTCTGCATATCTACCTTTACCTTTATAAGCTAATTTCTACCTAGGCATATAAATCTTTATTCATGGCTTAATTTCACTTTTACAGCATATCAATTTTTACCCATGGCTTAATTTCACTTTTCAGGGTTCGTACAGAAATCCAATGCCAAAATTCAAGGACTTTTTAAGCACTAATTAAGCATGTTTTCCCATTTTTCAAGCACATTTGTTGTACATATATCGGCACAATCTTCAACATAAGACGGAAAGTTTATTCGCCAATTTTTGTTGAATACACATTTTTCTGGCCACACTTTTAAGGTTTTTATAGAAGAACAACAAAGGGTGCATCAAAAACAAATTAGTTCAAAACAACTTCAATTTGTCCACTTACTGTTACATTGATACATTTCATTGATTTTGATACTAAATTAGATCATTCTTTTGATTTTGTTAACTGTTGACTATTATCTACACTGTCAATCAATCATTTTCAATCACATTTTTAGCAAATTTAAGCACTTTTTAAGCACTATTCAAGAGTGTTATCAAATTCAAGGACTTTTAAGCACGATTTTACATTTTTAAGCACTTTTTAAGAAAGGGACTCAAATTTAAGCACTTTTTAAGACTGTACGAACCCTGCTTTTACAGCATATCAATTTTTACCCATGGCTTAATTTCACTTTTTTAGCATATCAATTTTTACCCATGGCTTAATTTCACTTTTACAGCATATCAATTTTTACCCATGGCTTAATTTCACTTTTACAGCATATCAATTTTTACCCATGGCTTATTTCACTTTTACAGCATATCAATTTTTACCCATGGCTTAATTTCACTTTTACAGCATATCAATTTTTACCAATGGCTTAATTTAACTTTTACAGCATATCAATTTTTACCCATGGCTTATTTCACTTTTACAGCATATCAATTTTTACCCATGGCTTAAATTTTACTTTTACAGCATACTAGTATCGCTTAATTTCACTTTTAGCTACTGAATATACCTATGCATACTTTTACTGAGTATTTCTTAAATCTTATCATCTTTCTAATTTAACAAAATCTTTGTAAAATATACTTATTTCAACCATTAATATATTGAGTCATAAATTGAGTCACTACAAAATTTCACTTCTTTATAATTTTATATTGTCTTTACAGTTTCTTAAATAACTGTCACAGATTTTCACTTTGTTTTATTCAGATGTGTAAATGAAAGTTAGAAAAGAATTTTAGCACTTCTAGATCAAACTTAAAGATACATCCACAGGATATAAACATGCTCATTAAAGTTATAACAGTACAAAGAAAACTATAACAGAACAAAACAATATGAAGTTATAAAACCAATGTTAACAGAAGAACAGGGGAGTCCATGTGCATTATTATACAGAAGAGACAGAAGGTGGTAGTTATCATAGCTACAATTAATACATGTATGTCTAAATAAAGTAAATCTAATAGACTTACTCCAAAATTAAGAATATTTGGGGATTTCCCAGTGCTAATCTATAGGTACAAACAAACTGTTACAGTAATATCTTCAAAAATAAGTACGACTGGTTGACTAATGTATTGTGACCGGTAGTAATATTTTGTTTGTACCTAAATATTAACCTGGGAAAAACCAACATTTACCAAGATTTAGATAACATCTAATGCTTTGAAGAAATTAATTTAATTGACAATATTTAAGTAATAGAAAGAGCATCGAAACACAAGGCTATCTGATTTGTACGAGGGGGAGTAGCCCCCGAGTATTAATCAGATTGCCGGGTGTTTTGATGTTCTTTCTCTTTTGTATCATAGTCAAACATAAAAACACGTTCCATGTTGTCACAATATGAAATCCCGGGAAAAAGTAAACAAGAGCACCGCTAGGCGGAGCATTATATGCCCGAAAGTGTTTTTTTTTTTAGTAAGGATGAAGCATTTGTATGACATGGGAATTAGCTGTTCATCCTATAAAATTTTACAGATGTAGGTTGATTAATACTTAAGTTATTAATAATGACCTTAACCTTTGACCTTGTGACCCTAAAATCAATAGGGGTCTTCTACCTTATATGGACAATCATCCTAAGAAGTTTGAATATTGTGGGCCAAATGGAAGTTTAGATATGCTCCGGAAACTGTTGTCAATTTTAAGGTAATAGTGACTTTGACCTTGTAACCCCAAAATAAATAGGGGTCTTCTACCCAATATGGACAATCATCCTATGAAGTTTGAATAAAGTGGGCAAAATAGAACTTATGTTATGCTCCAGAAACTGTTTTCAGTATGAAGGTAATTGTGACCTTGACCTTTGACCTAGTGACCCCAAAATCAATAGGGGTCTTTTGCCCAATATGGACAATCATCCAATGAAGTTTGAATATTGTGGGCCAAATGGAACTTAAGTTATGCTTCGGAAACTGTTTTCAGTATTAAGGTAATAGTGACCTTGACCTTTGACCATGTGACCCCAAAATCAATAGGGGTCTTCTACCCAATATGGACAATCATCCTATGAAGTTTGAATATTGTGGGCCAAATGGAACTTAAGTTATGCTCCGGAAACTGTTTTCAGTATCAAGGTAATAGTGACCTTGACCTTTGACCTTTTGACCCCAAAATCAATAGGGGTCTTCTACCCAATGTGGACAATCATCCTATGAAGTTTGAACATTGTGGGTCGAATGGAACTTAAGTTATGCTCCGGAAACTGTTTTCAGTATCATGGTAATAGTGACCTTGACCTTTGACCTAGTGACCCCAAAACCAATAGGGGTCTTCTACCCAATATGGACAATCATCCTATGAAGTTTGAACATTGTGGGTCAAATAGAACTTAAGTTATGATCCGGAAACTGTTTTCAGTATCAAAGTAACAGTGACCTTGACCTTTGACCTTGTGACCCCAAAATCAATAGGGGTCTTCTGACCAATATGGACAATCATCCTATGAAGTTTGGATGTTGTGGATCAAATGGAACTTAAGTTATGCTCTGGAAACTGTTTTCAGTATCAAGGTAATAGTGACCTTTGACCCCAAAATATATAGGGGTCTTCAACCCAATATGGACAATCATCCTATGAAGTTTGAACATTGTGGGCCAAATGGAACTTAAGTTATGCTCCGGAAACCAAATTGCTAACGGCAGAAACTGTTTTCAGTTTTAAGGTAATAGTGACCTTGACCTTTGACCTTTTTACCCCAAAATCAATAGGGGTTTTCTACCCAATATGGACAATCATCCTATGAAGTTTGAACATTGTGGGTCAAATAGAACTTAAGTTATGCTCCGGAAACCAAATTGGTAACAGACGGAAAAATGCTAACGGACGGAAACTGTTTTCAGTTTTAAGGAAATAGTGGCCTTGACCTTTGACCTTTTGACCCCAAAATCAATAGGGGTTTTCTACCCAATATGGACAATCATCCTATGAAGTTTGAATGTTGTGGGTCAAATGGAACTTAAATTATGCTCCAGAAACTGTTTTCAGTATCAAGGTAATAGTGTCCTTGACCTTTGACCTTGTGACCCCAAAATCTATAAGGGTCTTCTACCCAATATGGACAATCATCCTATGAAGTTTGAACATTGTGGGTCAAATGGAACTTAAGTTATGCTCCGGAAACCAAATTGCTAACGGACGGAAACTGTTTTCAGTTTTAAGGTAATAGTGACCTTGACCTTTGACCTTTTGACCCCAAAATCAATAGGGGTCTTCTACCCAATATGGACAATCATCCTATGAAGTTTGAACATTGTGGGCCAAATAGAACTTAAGTTATGCTCCGGAAACCAAATTGCTAACGGACGGAAAATTGCTAACGGACGGAAACTGTTTTCAGTTTTAAGGTAATAGTGACCTTGACCTTTGACCTTTTGACCCCAAAATCATTAGGGGTCTTCTACCCAATATGGACAATCATCCTATGAAGTTTGAACATTGTGGGCCAAATAGAATTTAAGTTATGCTCCGGAAACCAAATTGATAATGGACGGATGGACGCCAGGGGGTATAACATAATATGCCCTTTCGGGCTTATAAAAATGAACGAGCATCTGAATATGATGTTTCTGTCGCTTTCTATTTCTCTTCCATCACAAAAAGTAAATCCCAGCAAAAATGAGCCAATCAATGGGCATGCTCTGGAGTGCAGGTAACTAATACCTGCACTCCAGTTAACGTACTGTGCATGTATATGTATACCATTTAACTCTGACACATTTTCAACAGAAAGTCCCCAAACTATGATACAATATAAGGATATACAAGGGGTATTACAATTCATCATGCAATTTCAAAATATAAGACTGGTCTTATTTTATAAATGTCTGATTAATTGTACAGAACAAAGAAATATAATAAGCTACCAGTCAACATTTACCGTTGGTTTTTAGCTAAACACCGAATATAAAATTCAATAACCGGCAACCGATGTTAGTTTTTGACAAAGAGACAAAAAAGTTTAAGTTTGATACTAAATATTACCTTAGTGTTTTATTATAAGAAAAGACATTTTTTTTGTATTTTAGTTAACTCAACAATGTATTTTTTCGAATCTGATCAAGTACAGTACGACCTTAAAGGAAAATAGTTACTCTATATTCGGATAATTATGTATTTTAAGTACAACAAAATTCAAACAAAATGTTAGATTTTATCATAATGAAACAAAGTTAATGTTGAAAAATCTAAGGATTTTATTAGTATGGTCGGTTAAATATTTTTAAAACGGTTATTAAGTCCGTTTGTCGCCGTTTAAACGGAGAGCATTTTTTTTAACCGTGACACCTTAATTAAAAGCATGATATCCGGTTATCAAAACAATAGAAACAGATTAACTATTCTAATGTACAATCAGTGAATCTAGTGATATTAAGTTAATACCAAAGACGCTTCTGGTGCCAGCAAAGATTGAGGAATAAACATCTACTTGCAGAAAACATATTACATGCCAAAATGCAAACAAGTGTCTCATAAATGGTAAAGAGACAAGGCAGATATAATGAGAAGGTGGATGATAATGAAATGATAAGTTATGCTATAGACACTGTTAGTAATAATGATCATACATACATGCTTCAACATAGTAGAAATTCCCTAGTTAAACCGTCAGACAAATTACATACATGTGTCATATTTCAAGACATAAGAAAACAGGTGAACGGTATAATTGTTTGACATACATGTACAATAATGTGCCTTAAACCAAAACAGAAATTCACATTATAAGAACATCTAGAAGAAATAAGTAAAAGCGACAAGTTAAGCACATGTAAGGGGGAACTCAGCCAGCTACAATCTTCTCAGCAACACTATGAACAATATCTAACCCCTTACCGCCTCAGAGCACGGGAATAATTTCCCTTCCATTGTAAGTTTATAATTGCGCTACAACATGAGATAAACATAAAATCAATACGAGAGGTAATAAGCAATTTCTAGCAGACATGGAAAACTGTAGATATCATAATTTCAGTATACCTCACACTATTTCCTTATTGAACAGAATAAGCTTCTGAGTGAATTTCTACACAATAATGTACAGAATAAGGAAAGTACTATGTACATATTGAATGACATCAGATGAGGGATGAATACACTAAAATTTATGATATCATTAAATTTACTTGTCTGCTCAATGTAGTTCAACATATTTGTATTGATCCTCTATCTATTACAATGTCAAAATAGAATTAGACAACATTCCTTTCTTGTGCATCTGTGCACACTAATATGGTTTATATCAATGTCCTAAACATTTCTTAAGGTAAAATCATTAGCATCAATAATTTCAAAGGAAGAAATAATGAGACCAAAATAGACTTTTCAAGATTTCACAACAAAGATTTCTAACTGAAAATCTAATAAGTTTGAATGTTTTTTGTTATAACAGAGAGACCAACATTTACATTTTACACTATCTCTACGGAAACAGTAGTCCTTATTTAGTCATATTAGCTATACATGAACCTAATTTCATACATGTACAAAATAAATGTGAAAAACTTCATCCATATAAACTTAAAGACACTCTAAATGCAATTAGTGTCCAACTTAATTTGTCATCCAATGAAAACGCTGTATTTCTTAAAAGTTATGTGCGTTTATTTTCATAGAAAAACAGAAGTCGATACTATATCGAATTCCGTTCATAGTCGACTACTATTTTTCATAGTACTTCATAGAGCGGCATAGTGACGTAATAAAGTGAATGATTATGAAGCCAAATAAAGTTTGACACTAAATATGTTAGTATTCATCCGTAGCTGTTCTACAGAAATTAGAAACATTCTCCTGTCCCTAACGCTCCCGTCCAAGTTTCTTATTTCTGTAGAACAGCACGGATGAACACTAACATATACTAGGTTCAAAAGAAACACATTATACTAACTATCTTTGAAAATTTAGAAAACTGTACATTAATAAACAAACTATATTTTATGGCACTATGGGATTTTACAAAGCTTTCACTGACAGCACTATACAAGTCTATCAATGGTTTGAGAGAAAGAATCAAACGGTATATAATTGTTCTAGACAGAGTTCAACTACACAATCATAACATTATAGTGGCTATAGTAAAAGTGACCTTTCAGAGGATATTGTACTAAGGAAATAAAACTCACTATTTCTGGGAATTTATAAACGACATATGGCTCATAAACGCCAGTGTCCGAGTTCTGATGAAGGCTCACAATCATTGCATGTTCAAATAGTTGAGGATATATCTTCTTCTCATACTGCCTGGTCTCCTTAATACTCTTTGACTAAAATAACAGAAATATATACATTCATTTAACCAATCAAAACGTTATTTTGAACAACAATGTGGAAATATATAGAGGATATTGAATGAGTGTAAATTCAATACTGAATTTATTGAACAAGTTCTATTCATCACATACCAAAAATAAAGACTGTTAAAAGAGAAAAAAATTCATTTTTCATTAATGTGCCTATAGTATTTCGCTAGCATTTAGCGCATCCTTACACTTTGTTTGTATAACGCAAATGTTGTCACATCAAAATATATGCACGGCCGTGCAATACCATTTTTACGGAGTAGCAAAAGCGGCATGGGTATGTGATGTACAGCTTTTTTATTTTCAGTTCTTAACCCTTACCTTGTATAATCTATATAATTCAACTTGTCTCAATTTTAAGTGTGACACATCCATCAATACTGTTAAGTACATTACCAAAATACCAGACAGGTATTGTGGCTGGACAGACTACTGGGGTGTACCGGCTTACCTGGCTACGTACTGGTGGCATGGCCGAGTCAGTATCATCAATAATGATTCAGCGTTCATCTCCATGCCATTTTTTACTATTGTATTAATACAATGACAGCAATTCCAATTTTTATGATAAAATACTTTATTACAGTTATTAGGACTCACTTGGGTTGAGGTATTATTAAAGTTAAATATTATTTGTATTTCTTCAATATTAGCATAATTTTGTGTCAATATATACAATGTAATATGATAAAGCTATACTTACAGTTTTGATTCGAATACTACGGGAATATTCTACCCTCTTCCTAATCTCCCTTTCATCAACTTTGCTGTCAGAATCATCTGTAATTACATTAATAAATTTCATTAAGTTAACAGTGAAAAATAACCAATATTCACCGAGTATCACCCATTACCAATTCAATACATTCTGCATTATTTATTGAACATCACTCCTTACCAGTGAGATATTTTCTATATCATTCACTGAATATCACTTATTGCCAGTGAGATATATTCTATACTATTCATTCTCCCTTTTTTAAAAGTTAATAACAGTGGCCAAGGGTCTCAACTATTCTCAACACATGTCTGCTTGTTAATAAAACAAGAGTTTAGGGTCTGACCATTGACCTACAGTTATGATAATAAAGAAATAAGTCAAGCAAAGAGTATCTTCAGTGGGTATTGAGATATAAAGTTCCACATTAAACACCACAGGTAGAAGGACAGAACGATTATTCTTTAACAAAATGACATCTCAAACAAAGGCATAAGCAATTTATATCATTTTACCAGCACAAAGAGGGAAGATGATGTTTCATTTCCGTCTTTTTGAAGAATAAAATTTTTCTTTATCCTCTTAACATTATGTTTTCACGTACACTCAAGCAATTAAGTGATATAATATTATAACTGCACACTATACATGTGCATGTTATAATACTGATACTTGTGTTGCAATGATAAAGTTGGGAAGAAATATTGGTGTGGTATTACCATAACAAGTTTATGGACAGAAACCACTTAAGGTAAAGATGACCACTTTCAGTGACCTCCTTGTAATAAACCACATCAATATATACACAGTCATGACATCTAACTTCTTATATATCTATACACAATCAATATCACTTCAAACGTTCACTTTTAACAACTATTATTATTAACATTTGAACCATATTTATAAAGTACTTAAACCCTAAGTAGCTAAATTTGTATAATTCACTTGCTCTGCTTTCCTTTATTAAATAATGTAAATATCATGAAGAAAATTTGGAAGTTTGTTAGCTAGCCGAACCTGCACAGGTGTGTAAGCTGGCCTGGCTCTATACTTGTAGCTCAAGTTTTGCAATTGTTATGTTTAAACACCCATAATTATCTAGAAAAATAGTCATGGTTTGCCATTATCCAGGTCAAATAAGCATTTTTCTTTCCTTTTACAAATTATCTTGTCAATTCACCCCTAATCAATTAATGATGTTTGCCTGTGTTTGTTTTAATGCTGATTTAACATATTCTTTTGGTCATATCTGGGGGCACTCAGTCCACCTAACCAGCATTCCTGGGATAAATTACCCAGTAATTACCAATTTGATCTGCACGTGAATTGACTTCCAATTCCACATGAGAGTTGAGAGACAAATGACCTAAGACTCTATTAGTAAGAAACTTATGATACAGAAAAAAAAAAAAAAAAAAAAAAAAAAAAAAAAAAAAAAAAAAAAAAAAAAAAAAAAAAAAAAAAAAAAAAAAAAAAAAAAAAAAAAAAAAAAAAAAAAAAAAAAAAAAAATGGACAAAATTGTCCAAATCTAACAGAGTTATTAAAAAAGTATCGTGATTTGAAATTTGTACTTGACTGGGGTAGATTTCATTAGTTCAGGATCTCACAATGTGCAAAAGCATCAAGTTCAATCTATTCTAAGAAAATTTATGATAGCCAAATACAAGTACTAGATCAAGGTACAGTGTTGTCTTATAATGACACATGATGACATGTGGGACCATCATCTCACATCTACAGCTTTAAGTTTTGAAATCTGTTAACAAACAACCTTACATACCGGTATAAAAGTACTCATAAAAGTGTCTTTTATAATACAAGTAGCAACATAATAACAAAGAATACATACTAGAAAGTTTTTCAGCTAATTCATCATCTTCATCTTCACTGTCTTCTAAATTGTTGTTAATGTTGTTTTTCTGTCTCAATGAACTTTGTAATACTTCAAATGCTTGGTTTACTTTGTTACGAATCTATGGAGAAAAAGCCAGTTAACATAAAAATAAACCCTTGAAACAAATATAGCTTTAAAATATAATTTTCTGTGTTGAATAGATTTCTTAAATGATATAAAGCTTTATCTTATGAAATATTTTTATCTTTATAAATGTAATCATTATTAAAGAAACCTAAAACCTTATCCTGTGTTGATTGTTTTTATCTTTATAAACAGTAAAACTAGGTGCTCTCATGATATTATAGTAAATTCTCAAAAGAGCAGTGATTTTTCTCACTTAATTGGGAAGAGGCCTTAGCCTCTTGATTTTGGGAAAAATTATGTCTCTTTTATTCAAAACATATGAATATTGTACAGTCATAAACAGAAGAAAATGGTTCAGGAACAAAATATTATGCTACTATTTCGTATAGGATTTCAACCATGTAGCATCCTACATGTGTTATTCACTCTTAGGAAAATATACAAACATACTTCTTTCATACAAGTATTTTAGAAGTATTCTTTTTCAAAACCAAAAAATACATTTGCAGCAGATATTTAGCTTTAAACACTTTAATATAGGACTGTAAAGGCATAGAAAATTAAGATACCTATAATTTACATGAGATGTGTTTAAAATAAAAGCTTAAAAAAACACCAAAAATTAAGATAAAAATATGTTTTATTAACCACTTGCTACATTTTCACAAAGAAAAGAAAGAAGTTTTCTCACTGAAAGTGGATTAAAAATTTTACAATAATTCATTAGTCTCCTTCAAAATAATTGTTTTTTTTAATGTTTTTTCTTTTCCTTTTCTTTTTATACATGATGGTTTAAACAATGTTCAATTTTATGTTCTTGTTAAACAAGTTATAAAACAAAAAGATACATACTGCATCTACTTTACGTTTTTGACTGCCCCGATCTGAGGTCGAGGATTTCTCAGGGGCTGGTTTGTCTTGTTCGCTGAACAAATTCTTAAACCGACGGAATTTTGACTTTACTCGATCACCTATTGCTTTCACAGGCTGAAAAAACAACAACAGCACAATATTCAAACAATAGAACTTAGCTATTCTTGTATAAAAATTGCTATTTTTTGTTTTAAATATTTAATAAGTAATAAACTTATATTGCCTAGGACAATTTAATTGGTCATTTCCTGTAACTGTAATTAAAGAAAAGTAATTGTAAATAAAATGAATCACTACATATGTTTCAATTATTTTCATATAGAGAAACTCCAAACAATACCATTGTTAAAACAATCAATCTATCCAAATAGTTTTATCAGCATAGTTCAGATACAATGCAAAGTATTGTGTGATTTTATTAACTTGTCAATTAAATGCATACTAATTATATGGTCAATACACACACTGTATTATTCTTTGATAGATATTTGGTAAATTCCGTAATATGAACACTATAAGATATGATTTAGTTTAATTTGTGTCACTCACATAATTATACTTAGCTTTATAGCACAATAGTAAATTGGATCGAATATTTAGATAAATGCTATAATGTATTCATAATTGACAGGTCAATAAAATCAGACTATAACAATAAAATAAGAAAGCTTAAGATTGTCCCTGTCACGATGATTATTCTGCTTGTTAGAATATTTAATATCAAATTTAGTCACAACATGAGGATGTTCAAATGTTTTATAATCCTTTGCTCAGATAATCCATTTGAATCACTGGTATAGATCAAGGTTGGTGAAAACACATCACAATTTCTATATATGAAAAAAAAAAGCTTAATAAATTAAGCCTACCATAACGTAAGATGAGCAGTTTCAAGTATTTCCTCTCAATCTAGTATTTTAGAAATATGTTACAACCAAAATGGGGGTTTTCCCTTACTCATTACTTGAATTGTTGAATTTATAAGTTCTAAGTATTCATGTGTTTCTTAGAAATCTTAATTGTTTCATGTAAATAATTATACATGTAATTTTCATATTGTAATATGATGTTATATCCTAGTACATTATTACATATAGATACTGGCATGTTATAACAAATAATACAAATAAAAGAATACAAAAATCTACTTTTAACAAGAGTGATCAGTGATCACATGTGTTGCCTGATGATAGCCAATTAAGCATTCACTAATTTTGGTTAATCTATGTCACAGGTTAACACATAAAGTGCTGCAGTTAAACATGTATATTCAGTGTTACTTTTATTTCAGGATATATTGTTATAATTATTTTACAGGTACATGAAGTATACAAGTCACCCTCTTCACTGAAAGAAATTGTGTTAACAATACATTTAACATGTAACTTAATGTTGAACATAAAGACATTAAGAGTACACCAATTTTGTTCCATTTTTCAAGTTTCAAGTGGTCAGTTTGATTTTATGATAAAATAAGATCCTTTTTTTTTGAGATCTGTTGGATCTGAATTGCTGATGCGATCTGGAAATTTCACCTGTTTTTTTATTTTATTTTGACTGGGTATAAAGTGATATGGGCATTGACCATGTGGAGGTGATAGTAAGATACCTCTCAAGTTTTACTGGTGAAAGAAGACCTAAGGTGACCCCTCTTTGCATTATTTCAAGTACAATTCAGCAATTCTAGTAGAACCTCTGACCTAGCTTGAAAGAATCCTTACAAAGAAAACAAGAGCACCGCTAGGCGGAGCATTATATGCCCGAAAGTGTTTTGTTTTGTCTTTGTAAGGATGAAGCATTTGTCATTTGTAAGACATTACATAAATTAAATAAAGTATTACCTCCTTCAAATAGCAATCCTCCTATAAAGATTGAATATTGTGGGCCAAATGGAATTTAAGTTATGCTCTGGACACTGTTTTCAGTTTTGAGGTAATAGTGACCTTGACCTTTGACCTTGTGACCCCAAAATCAATAGGGGTATTCTACCCAATATGGACAATCATCCTATGAAGTTTGAATATTGTGGGCCAAATAGACCTTAAGTTATGCTCTGGACACTGTTTTCAGTTTTGAGGTAATAGTGACCTTGACCTTTGACCTTGTGACCCCAAAATCAATAGGGGTATTCTACCCAATATGGACAATTATCCAATGAAGTTTGAATATTGTGGGCCAAGTAGACCTTAAGTTATGCTCCGGAAACTGTTTTCAGTTTTAAAGTAATAGTGACCTTGGCCTTTGACCTTGTGACCCCAAAATCAATAGGGGTCTTCTACCCAATATGGACAATCATCCTTTGAAGTTTGAATATTGTGGGCCAAATGGAACTTAAGTTATGTTCCGGAAACTGTTTTCAAGTTGTCATTCAAGTCAGAAAAGCCTGTTTACAAACACACAACATGAACTCATAACATAATAATTTAGAAGCAGAGTATTTGTTGAAAAAAAAGACATTCTTTAAATAACATTTAGTTGATGCACTGGACACATTTCAAAATAGGTACCAAAAGAGAATCAGTTTTATAATAATAAAAATGTTACAGGAGCATTTTCATGATACCCCACCAAGACAGCATGTCTAGACATGATTTTACAGAACTCACTTGTTTAAAAATTTAAAATTTATGTGTGTGTGTGTGTGTGTGTGTGTGTGTGTGTGTGTACATGTATGGTACATCATTCTAGACCAATGTTTAAATATTTATGAGGTTGTTTAGGTTTAAAAGATTTCTTATATAAATCTTAACTTCCTTGTATATATATTATACATTCATTAAATAAACTTATATCTCACAAATCACACTCCAGTATTTTTTCAGGAAGTTATCAGTATAAGTTTATTATTGTTATATATAAATTTTATATAATTAAAGAATGATATACTTTGCTCATTCTTGAGTAAGATATTTTAATCACAGAAATTTATTGAAATCTATGAAATTCTTATTAATTTTGTCTAATTTGAATAAAAGCATGCATAATTTATGCATGAGAAGCTGGATTCCCTTTTACAGAACAAGTGAAGTTGGTCTTTTCTTAAAAAAAACTGGCAGTTTTTTTAAATGACACTGTATATTCATATTGTGACCATCTGTAGTGTTGAGGATTTTAAACATAAAATATCTATTTTGTGTTAAGTCCAAACATGTTAATTTTATAAACCGGTATACAAAAAGACTGTGTAGCAATTATCAATATTTTCTAATGTGAAATTTGAGCAAAGTATATCTTTAACGTTTTGTTTTATAATAAAATTTCCGTGATGTGTATTTCTATATTCTATTTCTGCCATACTTTGTTAGTATTATATATCTGTGTTACTTTTTGAATTTGCAAGTTATAGGGGGTGAATTCTGATGACAACAAGCAATTATCATAGTATTGCAAGCAATCCATAAGTCCCCTACCGGTAAGAGCCCAAGCAACATTCTGAAGGGCCATTGGCAATTCACTTAGGTTCCTATTTTAAGTAAATTTGTTGAAAAAGTTCTTTAAAAGTGATCACAGGAAATAGTTTTTATGTAAAGACAGACGGACTGAAAGACACTCTAAAGTTATTTTTTAAACATCCCTGTTATCAAAATATAACATTTTTAAAATCCTATCATAATTGAAGAAGTTGGAGTAAAAATTACCAATTTCTCAAAAAAAAAAGTCTAAGTTCAAAAGGGGCATAATTCTGGAAATAGTCTTGCTAGAGTATTGAACACTCACAAATGTTGAGTGACAATAAGAAACATTTATATGAAGTTTGAAGTAGATACATTCAGAAAAAGAAGTTATTAAAAAAACGATGTTTTTTTCATGAAAATTTCAAGTTCAAGGGAGGTAATTCTAATAAATTTTGTGATAGAGTTGTAAACCTTGTCACATATGATGTGGTTGATGACAAGCAACTTATATTTAAAGTTTGAAGAAAATACCTTAAGAAATAAAGAACTTATAGTGAAAAAACTTAAAAACTAGAATCAGAAATCTTGAAATTCAGTCTATTTGTTGCCATAGCAACCAGAATTTTCAACATAGGAAGATAAGAAAAGGATGTGAATAATTTCCATACTGCCATCTACCCATATGTCAAGTTTCATAAACATATTTTCAGTACTTTTTGTGTTATCACTGGATCCAGGTTATGTGTAAAATTTGCCATATTTTCAGTCTATTTGTTGTCATAGCAACCAGAATTTTCAACATAGGAAGAAAAGAAAAAGACGTGCATAATCTCCATACTGCCATCTATCCATATATCAAGTTTCATAAAAATATTTTCAGTACTTTTTGCATTATCGCGGGATCCAGTTTATGTGTAAAATTTGTCATATTTTCAGTCTATTTGTTGCCATAGCAACCAGAATTTTCAACATAGGAAGAAAAGAAAAAGACGTGCATAATCTCCATACTGCCATCTATCCATATATCAAGTTTCATTAAAATATTTTCAGTACTTTTTGCGTTATCGCGGGATCCAGTTTTGTGGACGGACGGACTGACGGACGGACAGACGGACGGCCGGACTGACGGACGGACAGGCGGACAGACGGACGGAGGGTAAACCTAAAGTCCCCTCCGGTAAACCGGTAGGGGACTAATAAAGTATAAATTCCATCTTAAATTTTACAAAGACATTTGAAAGTTACATTTATAACTATGACATTAATTAAATATCTATATATCCCTTAAACTCCAACACTTTTATATTTTATCTGATTACCATACTCTATCTTTAATTCTTACCTGGATTCATGTAAATACAGGTTTGATATACATGTATTAAAGAATATAGGCATAGATAATTAAGCTACAATCCATGCATGGATCCAGCAAATGCTCGAGCTTACAATGCCACAGGAAAAGGTGAACTGTGCTAAATCCTTTAACCTGATATGCAATTATTTTTCATCTATTCAAAAATTCATTCATTCTATTGATGTTATCTTATTACAAGAATCTTATTACAAGATCATGTCAGTTCACCATACACTAAACTCACTCAATTTCTAAAAAGGATTTTCCTTTGAATTTCGAACCAATCCATTAAAAGTTAAAAGAATTTCAATATGAAAGTACATTGTACAAAATTTGAGTTACTTATAGTATTGGGCATTGTCAGACTGTATGTACAGGCTGACCTGGCTCTATACTAGTACTACTAGAGGTAAAGGGTTTATCACTTTTTGATTCCAGCAGGTTAAAGAATAGAACAAACAGTAAGATATTCTACTTTAATTTGCACCTGTCTCTCTAGACCCATGCATGTATTTCTGTAAACAACCACCAAACAATAAAACAAAATATAATTACTCTCAGATCATTATCAGAAAAAGAGCCTTCAACATCTAATAAATGCCACTACAAATAATAATGATAAATTAAATTAAAAATATGTTAGAGTTCTTTTCAAGAAAGCAGTACCACTCAATCACTTAAACAAAACAATGTAATCTTAAACTTTTCATTAAAAAATAAATAAAACATGTCAATTTCAAGCTTAGTTTTTATAAATTTTACTCTCTAATTAAAGTTATATATCAGTTATTTATCAACTTCTTAAGAAACTGAAAAAAACCCACAAAAAACAAACAAACAAAAAACCCAAAACAAACAAGTATCAAGATGACAAACAAGAGCTGTCGGTAGGACAGCAACGCTCGACTATTCTAGTGCTTGATAGTAAAAAATAATGCTTGATAGAGTTACCTACTCCTGTTTACAGGTTGGTGACATGATGGTGAACAAGTATGCAAAGTTTCAAAGCCATATGTCAATGGACTTTGAAAATATTTGAGGTATTACAAAAAACTTTAACGTAAATTCTAAGTCGAAAAAGGGGCATAATTCTGTCAAAATGCTTAATACAGTTACCTCCTCCTGTCTACAGGTTGGTGTCATGATGGTGAACAAGTGTGCAAAGTTTCAAAGCCATATGTCAATGGACTTTGAAAATATTTGAACTATTACAAAAACTTTAACGTAAATTCTAAGTCGAAAAAGGGGCATAATTCTGTCAAAATGCTTGATACAGTTACTTCCTCCTGTCTACAGGTGGGGGTCATGATGGTGAACAAGTGTGCAAAGTTTCAAAGCCATATGTCAATGGACTTTGAAAATATTTGAACTATTACAAAAACTTTAACGTAAATTCTAAGTCGAAAAAGGGGCATAATTCTGTCAAAATGCTTGATACAGTTACCTCCTCCTGGCTACAGGTGGGGGTCATGATGGTGAACAAGTGTGCAAAGTTTCAAAGCAATATGTCAATGGACTTTGAAAATATTTGAACTATTACAAAAACTTTAACGTAAATTCTAAGTCGAAAAAGGGGCATAATTCTGTCAAAATGCTTGATACAGTTACCTCCTCCTGTCTACAGGTGGGGGTCATGATGGTGAACAAGTGTGCAAAGTTTCAAAGCCATATGTCAATGGACTTTGAAAATATTTGAACTATTACAAAAACTTTAACATAAATTCTAAGTTGAAAAAGGGGCATAATTCTGTCAAAATGCTTGATAGAGTTACCTCCTCCTGTCTACAAGTTGGGGTCATGATGGTGAACAAGTGTGCAAAGTCTCAAAGCTATATGTCAATGGACTTTGAAAATATTTGAACTATTACAAAAACTTTAACATAAATTCTAAGTCGAAAAAGGGGCATAATTCTGTCAAAATGCTTGATACAGTTACCTCCTCCTGTCTACAGGTGGGGGTCATGATGGTGAACAAGTGTGCAAAGTTTCAAAGCCATATGCCAATTGACTTTGAAAATATTTGAGGTGGTACGCAAACTTTTACTTAAATTATAACTCCTTAAAGGGACATTATTCTGTCTAAATGCTTGATACAGTTACCTCCTTCTGTCTATAGATTGAGGCCATGATGGTGAACAATTGTGCAAAGTTTCAAAGCCAAATGTTCATGGACTTTGAAAATATGTGAGGGATTACAAAAACTTTAACGTAAATTCTAAGTTGAAAAAGGGGCAAGATACTGTCATAATGTTTGATAGAGTAACCTCCTGTCTATAGGTTGGGATCATAATGGTGAACAAGTGTGCAAAGTTTCAAAGCCATATGTCTATGGACTATAAGTACTCCTCCTGTAAGTGGGTCATGATGTGAACAAGTGTGCAAACTCAAATTTGAAAATATTTGAAAAATAAATTCTTGAACCTCCTCTGTCTCATTGAACAAGTGTGCAAAGTTTCAAAGCCATAAACTTTGAACATTACAAAAACTTTAACAGTTAAATTCTAAGTTGAAAAAGGGGCATAATTCTGTCAAAATGCTTGATAGAGTTACCTCCTCCTGTCTACAGGTTGGGGTCATGATGGTGAACAAGTGTGCAAAGTTTCAAAGCCATATGTCTATGGACTTTGAAAATATTTGAACTATTACAAAAACTTTAACATAAGTGGTTACGCCGACGCCGACGCTCGGGTGACTACAGTAGCTCTACTTATTCTTATCGAATAGTCGAGCTAAAAAGTATCGCTTAAAATGAATGATATCAATGAATGATATTCCAGTACTTATTCTTATCAATAAAACTATCTTATAATAGGATTAAACTTAAAACTCACAAAGCTGGTAGGATGACATAACTAATAATTATCACCTTTAATTATAATTTTATACAACAAGTGTATATACAAAATCATTCAGTTGACATAAATTTTCTAACAAAATTGATCATGTGAGTCAGTGATACTCATAAATATAAATAATTATATAGATAAATATATAAATACAGTCCTGAATGTTTAGAGAATGTTTGTGAATGTGTGTACAAACCTCATTTGTGTCATCTGTAGAATTATTCCTCCGTATGAGGCGATGTGGAACGGCATAACCTTCTGTATCAACATATATATCGTACTCTTTCTTATTGCTGCCTATACCTAGTTGATCTGGGTCCACATAAATTACGTTCCCTGGTAAAACAATCATACATAATTATAACAATTATATGAGCTGTGCTGTGACAAAACCAAACTATTGTGTTTGCGACCAGCATGGATCCAGACCAGCCTGCGCATCCGCACAGTCTGGTCACAATCCATGCTGTTCACTTACAAACCCAATAACAAGTAGAGAAACTGATAGCGAACAACATAGATCCTGTTTACAAAATTTCTATATGGTATATAGTGAAAAAATCAACAAAGGGCCATAATTCTGTTAAATTTGGTCGCAGCAAAAATTCCTTCCTTTACTACCATCTACACATTAAGGTTGTTCATCCCTGGAAGTTTAAACAAAATCTGCCATCCGGTTTAAGAGGAGTTGCTTTCACAAAATTTCTACATAGTATATAGTGAAAAAATCAACAAAGGGCCATAATTCTGTTAAATTTGGTCGCAGCAAAAATTCCTTCCTTTACTACCAGCTACACATTAAGGTTGTTCATCCCTGGAAGTTTAAGCAAAATCTGCCATCCGGTTTAAGAGGAGTTGCGTTCACAAAATTTCGGGACGTACGGACCGACAGACCCACGAACAGACGTTGTCACAGGACAGTAATTATGTGGCTACTCTATTGTTCTCTCTTTTGTTCTTTTTAGCCACACAAAAGAAAAAAGCCACATAAAAGCATTACGGAATGAATGACATCAAAGAGAAAGAACAGTTACCTATTGTCCCTCTAGCCACATAATTACTCTCCTGTGAGTGAGGAAAGACGGACAGACGGACAAGTGCAACGCTATATGCACCCACTGTGTGGGGGCATAATTATTAATTGGCTGCGACCACATACCAAAACAACTATATACATGTATATGCGTAGTGTAATAATTACTTAAGTCTGAATTACAAATTTTCTTCATTCTCGTAATGGGTTTGTCAGAAATGGAAACATAAATTGTTTATGATTATACAGTCATTTACATTTTAAATGTTCCAAGTAACTGAGTATTATGTTTGAAGAATGAATGAAATCTGTACTTATTGCCATCACTACAAATTTTGTTACCTTACAAAATAACAGTGGTAACTCCACATAAAAATCTCTCTAAGTAATGATTATCAGTTCAAATTTTAAAGCAGGACATTTCCATTATGCAATGTTAACAGATTATCAGTTTGGTTTAATGAAGTTATAGCATAAAAAATAAAATTCTTTAAAACTTTGATTCCATAATTTGTTTTGCCACTTTTGCAATGGCAGAAATGATTTAAAGGAAAAAAGTAAATTTACAAACATCTTTTTGCAATTCTCATAATTCCTTGCAATTTTAGGAAGTTACAAATTTATTTGCACTTAGAGTGAAATGAAATAATGAAACATTTCAGGCCACACAAAATTGAGATGTATTTTTATTTCGTGAAGAATTTGTTAAAAAATACAAGTGAGCCTAGACAATGTATTCATTGTTAACAATTTAACATATTACATTTTAATAAGCATGTTATGCATTGTCAAATTAAGTATTGTTTGGTTTTATTAACCTGTCAATTGCATACTGATTATACGGTCGATGCACACAGTATATTAATCTTCGGATGATGTTCGGTAAGTTCCGTGAGATGTACGCTGTACGATCAAATTTAATTTAATTTGTATATCTTAACTGAGTGTACTCAGCGTTATAGCACAATAGGGTAAATCACGAGTTTATAATCTAAGTGCCACACGTTTTTTAAGTTCGAGGCCGCGTTGGTCCATGTTTTTTTATCTTATTAATACTTTCAACATTATTGAATCTATATATGATTATTTTAAGTTGTTCGTTTTTTTTTATTATGTTTTACTTAAGTTTGTTATGTATATACTCTTTTTAAATAACATGTTTTTTTAAGAATTCATGGTTAAAATTAAAACAGATTAAAATCAATAAATGTCTTTTCAATGCCGTAAAACACACTACAAATCTGTTCCATTAAAATATACTGCAAAAATAAAGAAAGAGTACTAAAACAATGGCAACAGTAAGGATCGAACCACAGACCTCTCAATTATCAGGCATTCTCTTTACCGACTGTCCTATTGTGAATTAACGAAAACCTTCACATTAAGCTGGCGTGACTTTCAATCCATGACTAATATACTCCACATTAATTCTCGTAAACTACACGGACCAAACCGAAGTGGGATCGAATATTTAAATGAGTCCTATGACGTATTCATAATTGACAGGTCAATAAAATCAGACTATAACATACCTTTTTCATCAACAGCCTTTTGTATGCATTCAGCACTTAGACTTCTGCGTATTGGTTCAGGGTGTGAAATCCGCGGTAAGTCCCAGTGTTTTAATTGTTCATTCTTGTGTTTGTTCAGGAAAGCTTGTGCTGGTATCATCTCGTAAAATGGATTGTCATCTTTATCATTGTTATGATCCGACATTTCATCAGAGTCCGAACCTTCACTAGACCTAAAATCTACACTGTCTGTAGCTATAGAAAATGGTCGAGGCTTTGACCTTGGTGGGGGAGGTCGTGTTGGCTTTTTCTTTTTGTTTAATACTGGTACTTCAGGAAGTTCTCTTTTTGAAAAATCAACTTTTACATTCTTAGTTTGTGTCACTGATGCATTATCACAGTTTTCATTTTGTGTCTCTTCAATTTTTATCCTCCCCTCGGATGCTTGATTCTCAAGTTTCACTTTCATATAGTCATCATGTGCACCAGTGCGCTTTGGTTTTACTGGTGGAGGAGGCTGACTTACAGGTGAGTGAACAATTGATGGATTTTCATTTGATTCTTTAATTAAATGCTTTTCTTTTGACTTCTCATTCACTGATTTTTGCCTCACAGGCGGTCGAGGTGGTAAAGGTTTCCCTTGTGAGTTGAGTTTAGCATTGTCTGAATTTCCCCCACTAAAAGACCTTTCTCTTAGAGGGGGAGGTGGTTTAACGGGTTTAGATGGGGACAAGGTTCCTTGTGCAAGAGATGCATTATTATTAGTACTTCCTACACCTTCAAACATTTTAGATCTTTCAAAAACACTAACAGGTCTATGAGTTTCCTCTGTATTTGGCACATCCAAATCAGGTGTCCCGGACTTTTTTTCCCATATTTTAGAATACACATGATCATCTCTTAAATTTTTCTCTGGACTATGCTTTCTAATGGCCACTGGAGATTTCTTCTCTGGAACCCTACTTGGTGAGTTACCGAACTTTCTGGCTGGACTAGGACTTTTAATTTTTGGTTTGAGAGGTACTTTAATGTTACCCTCACTAAATTTTCTAGGAGGATTTTGTTCAAATTGGTCTCTGACCTTTGACACACTGTAGGTATCATCTTCAGGTGGACTCAGTGCTACACTGGTGGCAATTTGTCCAAACTGTTTCACCTGTATACCAGAGATACCATGGTGGTCTATGTGTTTTCTAGGCGTAGGTTTGGGATGGTAGGAGCCACTTTCAGGGTTGGATGGTGAGACATGGCGTTGTGCTCGAATAGGTGATCTGCTAGCTCTATCTCCATGCTGAGTAGGGGAAATATGCTGTCTCCATCTAGAAGATGAAGATTCATTTTGTTCCATGTCCACTGTATCTAAAAAAAATGCAAAGTATCAATATAATATTTTTACAGAATATCAGATTTTTACAGATTTCACTTTAATACATAAGAATGTCACATGCCTCTCTGTACATTATTTAAGAAACATAAAGCAGCACCAATCAACAGCAGGCTTATTAAGATGATTACCTCAAATGAAACAATGCTCAGATATGGTGGGATGTGAACCCGCAGTAAAGGGAGGACATTTATCAAAGTCAGCAACCCTGTCCATTCAGAAACAAGGGCCTTATTAAATATTTCAACTTTAAATTATCATACACAATGTACATGTGACTATCCAACTTTATAATTAGTCAAGCTTAATAATCATTCACAAACTACAAATTAGTTATCAAAGAGGAAATAAAATACCTTTACATTTTATATTGTTATCCTGGAAGAATGCAGATAAATGATTATATACTAGTCCAGTTACAAGAATATATTGTTAAACAAATATTTCATGAAATGAAATACACTATGAAATACAACAATATTTATACTGGTAAACTTCCTGATCAAGATATAAACTTTGTTTTGAGACGATTGAAAGTCTGCCACTTTAGATAATGATACACACTAACACAGTCATGTATTTGTAAACTTTTCAAGTTTAAATCTCACAAGTACTTGCACAAAAATTGTTGGTTTTTATCAAATCAACCTTAAACAGCATATGCTTTAAACAGATGTCTATTGTTTTGTTTATCTCCACATAAAAACATATATTTATATTGTATCATCAAAATTGTGTGAATTATCATTATCAGTTATAATTTTCTCATTCATTCATAGATGGTTTTTCAAGTATAATAAGGATAACGTAACAATACAAATCTTAAGTGTGTACGCATGTTCTTGAATATCATGGTATTTATTCTGTTCCTTTTTCTCATTTAGTGTCTATAAAGAATATAAAGATTAGAATTGTAAGCCTCAGTGTTTATAACCTACTACACGTATTTTTTCAATTTGTTTCAAATTTGAGGTACTTTTATTAGACACTTTATTGCCTCATTTTTTCAGTTTTTGATGAAAATTTGTAACTCATTGAGAAAAAACATTTGAAATTATTCGCAAATATTTGATCACACAAAAATTATTTCTTTTTAGGCAAACTTTCTTCTGTCATTTGAAAATTTGTTCAAGCACTGAGATCAATTTTTCTCATTGCTTGTTGGTTTAAGTTTGGTCTAAACAAATCACAAATGTTTTAATGAAACAATATATGTGTTATTTACACAATAGGTTATTCATATAACAAAACAATGTTTCATAATATGACAAAGAAATGTGTGATCAGGTCCTTTATCAAACTTAAAAAAAATGGATATTTCCAATGTAATTATATAAATAATAAAGATATTAAACAACTGAACAGAACGATTACAATAACAGGCATATTCTTAACCTATAAACTTACTTATTTAATGAGTATTAAATTCAAGAATCATATTTTCACATATATTTTCGCACGCAAAAAGTCAACTTTTTGACACAAAAATATCCACTTATACAGTATTTATTTATCTAAATCTATCTGTACATATACCTGTGTTTGTGTCATCAGGTTCTGCTTCTCCAAGTTGTTCTGATATTGTGTTGTCCTGATCACATTGTTTTTCAAACATACGTTTAATGTTTTGCATCTGACCATGTGGTAAGCTGCGTATACTACCCTTTACAAGTTGATCTTCCATTCCATATACGTATAAAATGTACAGAAAGAATCTTCCATGCTAACCATGGTTACCAACTTTACATGTAATGTGGATTAACATCTCCTAAAACATGAAAAATTAAACAAATTATAGAAATACACCATGGAACTTAAACTTTCCGTAATTTAAAAGATCTGTAAAAATCAAGAAATGAGCCACGTCACGACAAAACCAACATAGTGCGTTTGCTACCAGCATGGATCCATACCAGCCTGTGCATCCGTGCAGTCTGATCAGGATCCATGCTGTTCGCTTACTAACCCTATTACAAGTAGAGAAACTGATAGCGAACAGCATGGATCCTGATCAGACTGCGCGGATGCGCAGGCTGGTCTGGATCCATGCTAGTCGCAAACGCACTTGGTTTTGTCGTGACGTGGCTCAAATACTTATAAGTAGTTATACCAATGCCCATGATAGGATCAATTGATAATGTGTTCTGAGCAGAGATATTTTTTTAGTTTGTTTCCTATAAAAGTCAAAGTATTTCATTTAAGACAAAATGACCCCTAGCTTGACCATTTTTATCCCAATGACTGTTTTAATCATATATTTTATATTTACTTTTACGGCTTAATTCTTTATAATTATGAGGAATGATGAACATTGAATGTTGAACATTCCTCATGCATTTGTAATTATAAAGTATTAAGTAATAAAGGCAAGTATATATTAACATTAACGGAAGTTTACTAGTATGTACTTAATGACACATGTATCAAATAGAAAATAAATATTTGTTTTATATGTTTTGTTCATTTCATAGCAAACCTAGGACAAATTCTGATGGCACTATTTGTAATATTTCGATTTGCCCCACTAACAATTCGTTCCACTTTAACGATGATTTGACCCACTTAATATTAAACATTTTTTTATTCATTTGGATTGAAAAATATTGATGGTTTTGGTATATTTTGCTTTTTTTGGTATACTTTTTATAGATAGCATTTGATTTAGAGATAGATTAAGAAAAATAAAGGTTTAACAGAACTAACAATTACTTACCTCATTTGTATATTCTTTATTTAACTTTCAGAGTTATAAGAATTAAATTAGATTAATGTTATAAAAAAGTGATATAAATTGTTTAATTTAAACATACCAAATTTTATTTGTTACTGAATGCAGATTGCTATACATTGTTGAGAATGGTATTTTGTAATATAATGTATGCTAAAATATATATTATGTTGTTTTTTTTAAACTAGAAATTTGTTATTTATAAAGTAACTGAAGGCCTTAAAATAAAAAAGGATGTACATAGTACAATGTATTTCAATGCATAGCACCAATTAGAAAAGCTTATCTTTTTCAGTAAATACAAAGAATATATATCTTACTTAAACATTCTTGAAGGAAAAAGATTAAGAACATGGTTACATGATGATTACAGAAGTGGGGCGAATTTTCACTGAACTAGGACAAATCGTTACCAGTTTTGACATTGATACACCAACATTAACAAGAGCTGTCGGTAGGACAGCAACGCTCGACTATTCTTAGTGCTTGATTGTAAAAAAAAATGCTTGATACAGTTACAGGTTGGGGTAATGATGGTGAACAAGTGTGCAAAGTTTCAAAGCCATATGTCAATTCACTTTGAAAATATTTGAGGTATTACAAAAACTTTAACGTAAATTCTAAGTCCAAAAAGGGGCATAATTCTGTCAAAATGCTTGATACAGTTACATCCTCCTGTTTACAGGTTGGAGTAATGATGGTGAACAAGTGTGCAAAGTTTCAAAGCCATATATCAATGGACTTTGAAAATATTTGAGGTATTACAAAAACTTTAACATAAATTCTAAGTCGAAAAAAGGGGCATAATTCTGTCAAAATGATTGATACAGTTACTTCCTCCTGTTAACGGGTTGGGATAATGATGGTGAACAAGTGTGCAAAGTTTAAAAGCCATAGGTCAATGGACTTTGAAAATATTTGAACTATTACAAAAACTTTAACGTAAATTCTAAGTCAAAAAGGGGGCATAATTCTGTCAAAATGCTTGATACAGTTACCTCCTCCTGTTTACAGGTTGGGGTAATGATGGTGAACAAGTGTGCAAAGTTTCAAAGCCATATGTCAATGGACTTTGAAAATATTTGAACTATTACCAAAACTTTTACGTAAATTCTAAGTCGAAAAAGGGGCATAATTCTGTCAAAATGCTTGACACAGTTACCTCCTCCTGTTCACAGGTTGGGGTAATGATGGTGAACAAGTGTGCAAAGTTTCAAAGCCATATGTCAATGGACTTTGAAAATATTTAAACTATTACAAAAACTTTAACATAAGTGGTTACGCCGACGCCGACGCTCGGGTGACTACAATAGCTCTACTTATTCTTATCGAATAGTCAAGCTAAAAATGATCAATTTCTGTTTTTAAAGATAGATACAGAGAACATTTTATTTCGAAATGTTACAAAAACATTTAACCTTACCATTTCTTAATTTTGATCATTTAAAGGTAAAAGTGGGGCAAATTGTAACTAATATTTGTACATATGTTATTTGTACCTGGTCCCTGAATAACTTTTTAAAAATCAAACATTTAAATGGCCTTAATTTCTAATGTACAAAAAAAAATCAGGTTTGATCCAAAAACAGATACTTTTTCAAAAAAAGTTTTTTGCCCTAAATAAGACAAATATACTTGCTAACTCACTGGTGTACAAATTTTACAGTCCTTTCATATTTCAAGTGTCTGAACAAGAATTTTCTGAACATTTTCTATATTAATGGCATTTAAATTATAGTCACTTGTAGCGCTTAATGAGCGATCAACTGTCAGTTGAACAACATATCAACATAAGCCAAGATCGCTTTTCCAGTGGGTTGTTGCTTGTTCCCTTATACACCCTTAAACATGTATAATTATGTATTATAATATCTCTTGATCATGCCAAAATTTAAACCAATCTCTGGGAAGTAAATGTAGTAGGGTAAATTCTGGTAAATACGGACAATTCGGTAAATACGGACGCGAGTAACATACGTATCATCATCGTCAGCGCTTGACCATCCGTCTTGTCTATTAATGCCTATATCACTTCTTTTAATATTCGTGTTTGAACATATCTAACAGTGATAACGTCATAAGGTATGTATGACTTCATATCCTTTCTTTAAACCAATCATCTACGCTTCTAGGCTATTTTTATCAACATTTAAATCGAAGGTATTCCAGTCTCCTTGGTTTTGAGGTCTTGGTTTTGAATGTATTGTATAGCCTTCTCTTTAAGTTAAATAGATTTTTCGTAAATAACATTTATTTTTTGAAAAATGAACTTGCACAAGACATTTTATGATTAACTAAATAAATATTTGTAAAAAATAAATTGTCCGTATTTTTCCTACGACTTTTTTTTCAGTACTGAAAATACGGACAACCTGATCGAAGAGATTCAATTTAAAAAAATAAAGACATTTTCTCCAGATTCATTATTCTAATGCACAAAACTGACAATATTTTATAACAATAAACAACTACTCTTTGAAAATAAGTGTAATCTATTTCATAATCATTGCACACACGCTGAATTTCAAACCTGATCCTAAATATGGGCCATAATTACAAGGCCACTTCATCATGTTAAATTTATGCCATTTAATCTGTTTCTTTTTAATGTGTAAACCTCTAATATCTCAGCCTGTCAAAAGTACATAATTATTTTCCTTTGCTCTCCCCTCTTTGACAATTTTCATTATATTATTATATTTTTTCATTATCCCAATCATTCCTTCTTTTTCCCGATGACTAAAAAGTATACTTTATATAAATAAAACTATGAGATATGATCAAACGTAACTAGAAAAAAAAAATTTCTAATACTCTAAGAAATTTTCTATTGAATATGTGCCCCATATTAAAAATAGCCTTCTATACGGGAAACAACCTACTGTTAGAGTATAGACTATAATAAACAGTGTTGCCTCCCTTGGTTAGAAAAAATTTGCCGTGGGTTTCCCATTTTCTGTCATTTTTGCTTTTATTTCAATATCTGTTGATTAAAAATGACAACAACACATAGTTCTAGCTTTTATATATTGACTATTATGAATTTTGAATGATTATTGGCGACTTTTGAAAAGTCATCTGTGTTCGCTGGCAAAGGGGGGAAACTTGTCATAATTTGTGCCTAATGGAGTTATCCTTGCATACGTGCAACAGTAGCACGTGAAATCCCCCATGCGAAAAATGTAAACATACCTGCTTGTAAAATCTAAAGGTGAGAACGATTATGTCTAATGTTTATTTAAGACTGAAGAAATTCTGTCGAATGTCCGCATTTTCAGTACTGTGTCCCTATTTTCCAGTTTCTACATGGAGCATAAAAAATAGTAATACCGCAACAATTTGGTCCAGAAACGTATTGGTTCAGATAATAATGACCGAGGAATATGTTTTTACAAATACTTACTCAACGAATAACAGATAATGTAACTCTTCTGCCTATCAGAAAGCTTCTACGGAACGTCATTCAAAATATGTCCGTATTTACCAGGATTTACCCTACACACTGTACATGTAGTTTCAACTAATTAGTTCAACATTAGTTCTGGCTTCCAAAACTTTATAAGCCGCTTTTTAACATTTTTGTTTTTCATCAGATGCGGCATCTCACGTCATGTCATATATATAAACGGGTACGCTGAAGACCTTAAGCTAGTTCAACATGTCCCATTTGAAGCAAACTGTAGAGGACAACAAAATTAAACCTTTGTTTTGCAATATCGTATTGCCAAACCGTTGAAACGTTATGATTAAATCTGGTAAAAAAAGAAAGTAAGAATAAATAATGATACCTAGATAGCGGGTATTATATTAATCAAAATATACAACTTAATGATACTAGAGTTCAGTTGTAAATCTTCAGACTTTTAAAACAAAAACCGTCTTTTTTTGTTTTATATTCCAGGAAAATACATTCTTTACTTATATGAGTTTGGATATCTATAAATAAAGATGATTTACATATATGCAATGCCGAAACCAAAAGTATTGGTATGGAAAATCACGACAACATCTATTTTCAATTTCATTTCACTTCCTCATTTCCAGTGGAGATATTTACATCAACACCGGTGATGTTACATCCGGTCTTTTACTTCCTGTCTTGAAAATGGTAACGTACTTACATTATTGTTAATAAAAAATCTGCACTAATCGTCTTCATTTTCGAAATTATAAAGTCAATGAAATTGTAGTTAGTAAGATTATAGAATTGTTCATCATTTAATCACGAGTGAATGATACTGATTGTAGAATATTGTCCGCATTTCCTCTTGTAAAATGAGATCTGTTAGCGTTTTCCTTTAATTTGTTTACATTCGTTATGACTTTTTCAGACCACAAAGAACAAGAAGACCAGAAAGTTGCGTGGTCATGTCAGCCACGGACATGGTCGCATAGGTAAAATTTTCTTTAATTAGATTAGATAGAAATTATTCTTTTACTTTCAAATAATGGGCTATTTGCTGCCTGGCATGTAACGATAACTACACGTTTTATCAAGTTAAGTATATTGTCAGTTGGCAACATATGAAACACAAGTTGGTGCATTTAATAATGCATCTGTGTTGTAAACGAGCATTTGCATAATTTAATTCGCCGAGAACGAACAGAAGTTTCACTCAGACACTTGGGGTGTGGAGCTTAAAATGCCTTTAAAATCCAAATAAAATGTATATTTGTCAATCCCAGCACATTTACATATCGATACAAGCTAAAAATAATTTTAATATACCTCTCTATTTTGGCTTAGAAGAGAAGTCATCTTTATTTTTCTAGTTTTCTTGGTTAACTTAAACTTTTAAACTCCGTTTTCAACTGTCAGTGACAAGAATAACAGAAAAAACAAACTTTCTACTAGTTTGTAGAATTTGTTATGTGTAATACAAGCATGCATGATCCCAATTTATAACACATATTTAAATGTTTTTCATTGTATTTACTGTCAGGCGATATATCGTCGATATTTGTCTATTGATACAAAATTTTCCATCAATGACAGCCCTAATATAAGCCGTTTTGAAAATTTTTCATATTTCAACGTCTATAATAATACACAAGATAAAAATGTTCATCGGAAAAAATCCGCACACCTACCGTCAACATCACCATGTATTTTATTGCATTTCCAATATTTTTACACAATCCTTTGGTCCATCGACACAGAAGATATAATTCTTCACAATGATGATCAATTTTAAACTTTTAAAATACATGGTGATGTTGACTGTAGGTGTGCGGATTTTTTCCGGTGAACATTTTTATCTTGTGTATTATTACAGACGTTGAAATATGAAAAATTTTCAAAACTGCTTATATTAAGTTTTTTTGATATAATATATGATCAGTATGTACCGCCTCCATGGTCGAGGGGTTAGAGTCGATGACTTCTAATCTAGTTACCTCTCTGGCGTGGGTTCGATCCCCGGAGATGCTTTGGTAGTTTAGCACAGAGGAAGGTAGTCTAGTACTGGTGTAACTCTCCAGGAACGATGGATGGTTAGGAAACTACCCGCCTATATGACTGAAATACTGTTGGGAAAAGACGTAAAAAATCAAACAAACAATACATGTGCTGGGATTGACAAATATACATTTTATTTGGATTTTAAAGGCATTTTTAGCTCCACACCCCAAGTGTCAGTATGTCACAATTGTAAAGTCATTCTTAAGTAAATCATATAAAGCTATATATCAAATTGCAGCTAAATGAAATAACTAGACGTTGCCATTAACATTTCATTATTTTCGACATAGCGATATTTCAGATGGAATATTGTATTTTTGCTATATAAACGCAAATCAAACCATGTCATTGTACCAACCCACAATAAATCAATAAAAAAAATTATAAAAAAACACCGCCTGAAATTGATTTTCAAAATGTTTTATTACATCTGCAAACAACATTTCTGAATGTGAAAATGAAAGTTGAAATGACTTTTGCAGGGCTAGAATTTCATGATATTTACGGACAGTATGAATTTTTGGACGATCCATAATTTTACAGATTTTCTTATCTGTAAATGTACAGACATAGTAAGAAAATAGTAGAAATTGCATTAAAACTTAAAACGGCAGGTTAAAATGAATATGGTTACTTATTATATGATTAAATGTTTCAGTATGGCAAGATCCAGAACAATTTGATGACTTTAAATTTTCACTTTTAACAAAGATTTTTTAATATCATACAAAGATGAAACTCGCCCCATTAACTTTGTAAATATAAACAATCAATAAAACAACTTTTCTTTATTGTAAAACTAAAAACAGCAAATTTAACATTGAATATCTGTAAATTTATGGATTGAAAAATCTTTAAATTTCAAGACTATCTAAATATTTATATCATGAAATCCTAGACCTGATCAGCATCCATTGGCTATCACGTGACCGATTTGAAACAGATTATTTCATTGGTTAATTAAAAAACAAAGCTGACCTGGGTCACTTGGTAAAAAATCAAACAAAACCTTATTGCTGAAATTTGATTTCCCTGATTGTAGTTCATAATCTTGATAAAACAGGATGGCTAAAATCAGCATAATCTTGATGAAACAGGATGGCTAAAATCAGCATAATCTTGATGAAACAGGATGGCTAAAATCAGCAGTTTTCAGACTGTCAATTATTATGAATAAGATTCCTTGTCATTTACTTGCAATGTTTACTTTTATGACAGTTGTACTATGTAACAATTTCAGGTAAACATCGAAAGCATCCAGGTGGTCGTGGTAATGCTGGTGGTCAGCATCATCACAGAATTAATTTTGATAAATAGTAAGTATTGATACAAATTTTTTTTAATATAATCTAAACAAAAACGATGTATTTAAAGAGTTTTTTCTGTAATTGCTAGTGATCATATAGTTTATACAGAATTTGCTTTAGTTTGTTTTGTAGGAAGCTGGAAGTTTAGTCTTTAGACACACTCTTAAAATTTTGTTCCTGAAAACAATAAGTGTAAAGTTTATTCCTCAGGTTACTTTCTCAGGCTAGCGCCCGGTAGGGTTTTAACCCATACAGACCGTAATTCTTTTCCTAAGATTCAAAGGCACATGTCGCCTTGGAAATGAATAAGATGTTTCTTTTGAAGAAAAGGCAATCATGTGTTTTAAATAGGAATAAGATCTTGTAAGATAGTTATCAAATGAAAAAATACCATTGAAAGTGTAATATCTTGTAATATTTTGATAAATGGGCCAATGTATGTTGTTTCAAGCACATTTTTGACGCCTTTATTTTCATTTTGTGGGCAGAGTGGTTTAGGTCATCGGCCTTAAATCACTTTCTCCTTACTGCTGTAGGTTTGCATAACACCAGGGTCTTTGAATTCTTTTATGTGAGGAAGTTAACCTGCAAGCTTATGGAATTTTGGATGTTCCACGCAGGCGTTTGTTTGTGTCTGAAATAATGCATTGAAACGTATGTGAGGTTTCTCCACCATTAAAGCTGGAAAGTGGCTATATGACTTGTGATAAAAAAGGAACTATGTACAATTACATAATGCCTTCATTGACAATTATATTGATTTACTTATTTTGTTTTTCAGCCATCCAGGTTATTTTGGAAAGGTTGGTATGAGATACTTCCACAAGACCAACAATAAGTTTTACTGTCCAACAATGAATGTTGATAAAATTTGGTCACTTGTAACTGAGCAGACAAGAGAAAAATATGCCAAGGAACCAAGCAAAGCTCCTGTCATTGACTGTGTCAGAGCAGTAAGTCTGATTTCATTTACAATTTATGTTGGCATACCTGAACATGTTGGGGCGTCCATGGCCGAGTGATTAAGGTCGTTGACTTGAAACCACTTGACAGTCACCACTGTGGTTATGAATACCGATAGGGACTTTGGATTCTCTATATTGTGAGGAAGCTGTCCAGCTAGCTTACGGAACATCGGTGGTTCTGCTCATGTGCCTGTTGGTGCCTGAAATAATGTACGGAAGGGCACCTGAGGTCTTCCTCCACCAGTAAAGCTGGAACGTCGCCATATGACCTATACTGTGTTTGACGTAAAACCCAAACAAACAAACAAAACCTGTACATGTATTTTTGATGCTTTTTGCAAGAACACAGATTAAAATTATTGTATTCTCCTCCAGATCAAGGTAAAGGCCCTTTTGTCTGCAGAAGAATAACATTTTTTCCTATAGATAAAGGTAAAGGCTGCCACTGTCCTCATTTTCTTTTGACTTTAAGAATACCATTTATCTTTTCATCCATGATGATGTCATATCCCTGCCAGATAAAAGACTAGTCAGACATTATTTTAAAAAGTGTTAACTTCATTTTTGGAAACTTTGATACATTTTGTCCATGATGTAACAAGTTATCCCTGTCATACAAAAGACATGGTGAAAACAGCACGTCAGACTGAGACATTATGGGGAAGATAATTATTATTTGACAGAAGCAGTGTTTTTTTTCCTTATATAACTGATACCAGAAAACGGCACCGTTCCAAGTAAAAAATAGACAACAAATTTCCCAATTCATGACTGATAAATTCCCAAAATAACACTGAAAATTTCCTTAAAAAATCGGCAAATTTAAAGGTAAACAAAAACAGAAATGCCATTGATAAGTGATAAAAACCAAGTATAACCACATGAGTGATATTCGTACCCAGTTAATTTCGTACTTTTAGTGTTTCACACCTTAACATTATTTATGTACAATTGTTATGATTATCAATTTTTTTTTCAACCTCAAGAGGCAAAAATAATCATTAAAGTTAATAATACATGGTTTTTAAGTGTTTATTATGCATAATTTTCATGTCTCCCTGGATGAAAGAAATTCCCAAAGAATATTTTGCATCTTATGTAAAATTCCCAATTTGAGTCAAACCGATGGATTTTTTTCCCAATCCGTGCGGTACCGGCACCATTCCCAAAGTAGGGGAAAAAACACTGCAGAAGACTGAGTTTATTTTTGTCCATGATGTAACAAGTTATCCCTGTCATACAATAGACATGGTGAGAACAGCACGTCAGACTGAGAGACAAATTTAAACAAAATATCCCTCATACTTTATTTACATCAATATATATTTGAACTGATGGACTTAAAGAAATCATAAGTTTTTCCGACCAAATAATTGTTTAAGCATTTCCATACTTCACTCCCACAGAGAGGGTATATAATTATTTCAGTAAACAATGCTTGAGCTTTTTGCCTTTATGTGACAAGTTTTCCTTGACATACAAAAGACATGGTGATAATCAGCAAAGAATCAGCTTTTAAAGATTTAAGGAGCATGCCTGTATAACAAAATACTTTACATTATGCAAAGTGTTAAAATAGTGTCTGTTTATCATATAGTGAGTTAATGCTAGCCTAAGGCACATTATTTATATAATGTGCCAAAATTTTCAGAAAAAGTCCTTGCTCTGTAAGTTGCTTGTACAGAAATTTGTTGATTGAAATGTTAAATTCAGCCATATTTTGCATATTAAACACTTGTCAAAAGACCATTAGTATTAATTGATATATTCTATGGAAGTTTTTTAAGAATTTATAATTATAGTCACCTGAAGTCATCCTGATGATATTGTTGTCTATGATGTAACAAGTTATCCCTGTCATACAAAGACATGGTGAAAAAAGCACGTCAGACTGAGACAATAAACTGGAGAGTGCTTTGATACTCCGATTGAAACATTAAAGGAACTTAGAAAATTTGTTATTTCTGATTCACATTTTCATAAAATAATTCATAATAGAAGGAGCATCGAAATACAAGGCTATCTGATTTGTACGATGGGGCATAGTCTTAAAACTGTGATACTAATATAATTGTATGCTAACTTGATTAAAGATATATTTAATGTTTCAAAAGTGTCGAGTCAGGAAATCTCAAACATTTAGAATTATGTGTTATACTTGACATCTTAAGTTATTTCTGGTCATAATTACTATTTTGTTTTTACAATGTTAGCATTTATCTGTCTGATGGATAAACAACAATTGAAAAGTTTGTTGTAAGTCCAATTTCTGGTTGTCTTGAAATTTTTTGGCCTATATCAGATTGGATTGCCTCATGTTTTTGATCCACAGTCTCAAGTGACTCATTATGAAGATACTATTTAAATATTGTTGTTGTTTTGCTAATGATGTAACAAGTTATCCCTGTCATACTATAGACATGGTGAAAACAGCACGTCAGACTGAGGCAAAACATGGTTTTGAAGACCTAAGACTTGATTTTTTTGTCTTCTTTTTACCAGTATGTAACAAGCTATCTTTGTTATACAAACAGCATGTGAAACTAAGATATTTTATCCTGCTACTGTCTATATCATCAGCTGGATAAAGCCTTGCCGGATAAAATTATCTATCTCCAGTCATTATGTCACATGATGACGTCAACTGTTAGACAGCAAAACAAAACTACATACTGTATCGGGGTAAAGTAAGAATGAAACCATTTAGTTATTCTAAAAACATGATTAAAAGCAGTATAAATCAAATACATTGTTGATGTCGGGATGGAGAAGGTTTATCCGGTTTGCTGCAAAAGTGAATCCTGGCTCGCTAAAGCTCGCCAAGATACACTTTCTCGCTCACCAGATAAACCTTCTCCATCCCAACATCAACCATGCATTCTATGTATTTTAAAGAAAAAAAATGAACCTCATACCAGATACTTTAAAATACTTTGTCCATGATGTAACAAGTTATCCCTGTCATACAAAAGACATGGTGAGAACAGCACGTCAGACTGAGACATTATGGGTAAGATAATTATTTGACAGAAGACCAGACTTCCGGAAATACGTCTGTCCGATGGACATGTCTGATAAATTTTGATCTGGTCCGACGAGTTTTTATTCCGGATCGGTCCGACTGTCCGGCTTTTATCCAAGCCGCATGTATACAAAATGGCGTCGCTAAAGGTGCCAAACCTTGGAAAAATAAAAAATCTACGTGAGAGGAACAGGCGAACAGCAGTAAAAGGATAAAAAGAATAGACCTGAGACAAAATTTAATGAAAAATAGAAGCAAGACAGTGAATTGTTGGTGTATGATAGGGAGGAGATGAAAATGCGCTGTAAGGAATGTGCCGATTTTTACGGCGAAAAAATTAAAAACAAAAAGTGTCTTAGAAATACAAACACAAGTTATTCTTTGATTTTGATCAATTTTATTTGGTCCGACAGATTTCGTTTCGGTCCGACGGATTTTCATGGTTTGTCAGACCGAATGTCTGACAGTTTTTTTCCACTTTCGGGAAGTCTGGAAGACTGGTTTATTTTTGTCCATGCATTCTAACAAGTTATACCTGTCATACAAAAGACATTGTGAGAACAGCACGTCAGACTGAGACATTATGGGGAAGATAATTATTTGACAGAAGACTGGTTTATTTTTGTCCATGATGAAACAAGTTATCCCTGTCATACAAAAGACATGGTGAGAACAGCACGTCAGACTGAGACATTATGGGGAAAATAATTATTATTTGACAGAAGACTGGTTTATTTTTGTCCATGATGAAACAAGTTATCCCTGTCATACACTAGACATGGTGAGAACAGCACGTCAGACTGAGACATTATGGGGAAGATAATTATTATTTGACAGGAGACTGGTTTATTTTTGTCCATGATGAAACAAGTTATCCCTGTCATACAAAAGACATGGTGAGAACAGCACGTGAGACTGAGACATTATGGGGAAAATAATTATTATTTGACAGAAGACTGGTTTATTTTTGTCCATGATGTAACAAGTTATCCCTGTCATACAAAAGACATGGTGAGAACAGCACGTCAGACTGAGACATTATGGGGAAGATAATTATTATTTGACAGGAGACTGGTTTATTTTTGTCCATGATATAACAAGTTATCCCTGTCATACAAAAAGACATGGTGAGAACAGCACGTCAGACTGAGACATTATGGGGAAGATAATTATTATTTGACAGAAGACTGGTTTATTTTTGTCCATGATGAAACAAGTTATCCCTGTCATACAAAAGACATGGTGAGAACAGCACGTGAGACTGAGACATTATGGGGAAGATAATTATTTGACAGAAGACTGGTTTATTTTTGTCCATGATGAAACAAGTTATCCCTGTCATACAAAAGACATGGTGAGAACAGCACGTCAGACTGAGACATTATGGGGAAGATAATTATTATTTGACAGGAGACTGGTTTATTTTTGTCCATGATGAAACAAGTTATCCCTGTCATACAAAAGACATGGTGAGAATAGCACGTCAGACTGAGACATTATGGGGAAGATAATTATTATTTGACAGAAGACCGAGTTTATTTTTGTCCATGATGTAACAAGTTATCCCTGTCATACACTAGACATGGTGAGAACAGCACGTCAGACTGAGACATTATGGGGAAAATAATTATTATTTGACAGAAGACTGGTTTATTTTTGTCCATGATGAAACAAGTTATCCCTGTCATACAAAAGACATGGTGAGAACAGCACGTGAGACTGAGACATTATGGGGAAAATAATTATTTGACAGAAGACTGGTTTATTTTTGTCCATGATGAAACAAGTTATCCCTGTCATACAAAAGACATGGTGAGAACAGCACGTCAGACTGAGACAATATGGGGAAGATAATTATTTGACAGAAGACTGGTTTATTTTTGTCCATGATGAAACAAGTTATCCCTGTCATACACTAGACATGGTGAGAACAGCACGTCAGACTGAGACATTATGGGGAAGATAATTATTATTTGACAGGAGACTGGTTTATTTTTGTCCATGATGAAACAAGTTATCCCTGTCATACAAAAGACATGGTGAGAACAGCACGTCGGACTGAGACATTATGGGGAAGATAATTATTATTTGACAGAAGACTGGTTTATTTTTGTCCATGATGAAACAAGTTATCCCTGTCATACAATAGACATGGTGAGAACAGCACGTCAGACTGAGACATTATGGGGAAGATAATTATTATTTGACAGAAGACTGGTTTATTTTTGTCCATGATGAAACAAGTTATCCCTGTCATACAAAAGACATGGTGAGAACAGCACGTCAGACTGAGACAATATGGGGAAGATAATTATTTGACAGAAGACTGGTTTATTTTTGTCCATGATGAAACAAGTTATCCCTGTCATACAAAAGACATGGTGAGAATAGCACGTCAGACTGATACATTATGGGGAAGATAATTATTATTTGACAGAAGACTGGTTTATTTTTGTCCATGATGTAACAAGTTATCCCTGTCATACAAAAGACATGGTGAGAATAGCATGTCAGACTGATACATTATGGGGAAGATAATTATTATTTGACAGAAGACTGGTTTATTTTTGTCCATGATGTAACAAGTTATCCCTGTAATACAAAAGACATGGTGAGAATAGCACGTCAGACTGATACATTATGGGGAAGATAATTATTATTTGACAGAAGACTGGTTTATTTTTGTCCATGATGTAACAAGTTATCCCTGTCATACAAAAGACATGGTGAGAATAGCATGTCAGACTGATACATTATGGGGAAGATAATTATTATTTGACAGAAGACTGGTTTATTTTTGTCCATGATGTAACAAGTTATCCCTGTCATACAAAAGACATGGTGAGAACAGCACGTGAGACTGAGACATTATGGGGAAAATAATTATTATTTGACAGAAGACTGAGTTTATTTTTGTCCATGATGAAACAAGTTATCCCTGTCATACAATAGACATGGTGAGAACAGCACGTCAGACTGAGACATTATGGGGAAGATAATTATTATTTGACAGAAGACTGAGTTTTTTTTTGTCCATGATATAACAAGTTATCCCTGTCATACAAAAAGACATGGTGAGAACAGCACGTCAGACTGAGACATTATGGGGGGGGGGGAGATGAGCCAACTACAGACTTGAACACATATTGTCTTGTGATGTAACAAGTTATGCCTGTCATATATAGAAGGCATGATGAAATTGACAAGTCAGATTGTGATAGTTTAAGAAAAATATTTTTATAATCCAATCTCCCAACTCTGAATGTATTTTAATGCCTCAAAATCTACTGATTAGGATAACAAATTAACATATTGTTTTTGGTCTGTTGGTAAACTTCTAGACTTCAGACTTTGTTTACCTTGATGAGTTTCACTCACCAGTGACTACACCCCCTTAGAGGTAATTGGGTTTCATTGATTTACACAATACAACCTTACTGTATATTTATGCCTGTCATAGAACTGATTTACAATAAGGAAATGATTTAAACAGGCTTCATGCCAGTGTTGTTCGTGACACTTTAGGGGCATAATTAACTTATAGGGGAAAATACAGAAATTTTTGTCTGACAATAAAAATACTCTATGTGGAGTATTATATTTAATAGAAAGTTGTATGAGATCAACATTTTATTTTTGATGTCTAGGCAAATTGAAGATCTTCAGGACGAAGAAGAATTTGTAGAAATTCAATTGCTGTATTTTTATTTTCAGGGCTATTTCAAGGTTCTAGGAAAAGGACATTTGCCCAAGCAGCCATGTATTGTGAAGGCTAAATTTTTCAGTCAGTTGGCCCAGAAGAAAATTCGACAAGCTGGTGGAGCCTGCGTTTTGGTGGCTTAAATTGTATATACTGACAAATAAAGAGAAAAAACCCTATTTATTGTTGTCTTCACAGATTTCCACAATTTCTTTACGTTGGACTCATTTGAAAACTTTCATGTACATACTATTGATAATTCCCTGTGGCTAAAATCAACTTGTGTTGTGTTATGGATGTTATTTGGGGAGAGTGGTTAAGGTTGCATACATAAAACTACTAAAGCCACAGGGATTTGAGCTCTACTCCGGTGCCTGAAATTATGCACTGACCACGGAGAGGCACCTGCTTGCCTCTTCTACGGTCTTTGTCAACCAGTAAAGCTGAAAAGTCGTTATATGACATTTACAGTGTCAGTGCCACACAAAGAAAGTTGTTTGAGAATTAATGCAGTGTCAGTTTATTACTTTGTTTAATGCTGAATTATTCACCTAATATGAAATGACGGAATTCCAAAATACACTCGCTGGTAATCTTGGTAACCATAAAATGTTTAGTGCAAGACCAAGTGAATCCCTGTCTGAAATCTGTCTCGAGCCAAAAGGACAAATTCCACAATTCAAAGATGTATGACTTCATTTTCTGAATAGCAATGAACATTAACAATTTGCGCTTAACTTTTATCAGGAGAATGAATTTGATAAACGGCTGTCAAGTCAACATCTTAACGTTTAAACAGAAATTTCTTCATACATAATTCTATAGTATGGGGTAGTCTATGTTAAAGTTATACATGTAAATGAACTGTTGCCACATCAAGATTGATAACTAAAATTGGCTAATAATTGCCTCAATAGCTCAATCAGTAGATTACTAAGCTGATTAGTCGCAAGTCAAACGGGCTTCAAAAATATTTCGTCTTTTTATGCCCTCCCCCAGGGAGGGATAATATAATCTGTGCGTCGCCACTTCATTCGTGTCCGGACTGTTGTAACTTTGTCATACATCGAGGGATTTTGAAATAACTTGGCACAAATGTCGACCACATCAAGAAGATGTGTCACGTCCAAGAACCATGTCCTTGCCTCAAAGGTCACACTTTCATTTTGAAGTTTCACATTATCGCAATTTAGGTACACACATTCGTGTCGGACTTTTACTTTGTCAAGCATCGAATTATTTTAAAATAACCTGGCATAAATGTCTACCACATCAAGACGATGTGTCGTGTCCAAGAAGTACAACTCTACCTCAAAGTTCAAGGTCACACTGACATTATGAAGTTTCACATTATCACAATTAGAATTAATAGGTACACACAATCGTGTACGGGCTGTAACTTTGTCATGCATGGAAGGATTTTAAAATAACTTGGCATAGATGTTCGATGTGTCGCGACAAATACCCATGTCCCTACCTTCAAGGTCAAGGTCACACTTATAGTTTGAAGGTACTCATTCTCTCGAGAAGAGTAGATACACATTCATGTCCGGACTGTAACTTTGTCATGCATGGAAGGATTTTAAAATAACTTGGCACAAATGTCTACCACATCAAGACAATGTGTCGAGGCTAAGGCTCATGTCCATCTGTTCGTGTGTCCCCACTTACACAACAATTATGTTCAGACTGTAACTTTGTCATGCATCGAGGGATTTTGAAATAATTTGGCACAAATGTCTATCTCATAACAACATTTTGTCGTGTCCAGGAACCACGTCCCTTCTCCAAAGGTCAAGGTCACTTATATTTTGAAGATTCATGCTATCACAATTAGAGATTACAGGTACAATAATACAAAGAACAATAATCAGCAATTAGTTACTTTCATTCTCTTTTCTTTTCATAATACCTGCATGCTTAAGAAACCTTTTCGGGGGGAATTCGTCACTTGGATGACAGCTCTTGTTCTATCATCTTTTTCTTAGCTCCATTCTCACTTAGTGACAGACTGAACTGTTTAATAAAATGGCTGCTAGAGTTAAAATTAGAAAACAACAACATCTAATCAACATCTTAACCACTGGTTTTGTTTTTAGATAATTTTACACAAAAATTTCCTTGGTGACTGTGTACAAAAAATTTTCAGATTAAACTGTCTTGTGTTTTCAAATTGTGCTTCTGGAGTGAAAAGGGTCTACACTGACCTATTTCTCAGGTGAGCGATCCAGGGCCCTCTTATTTCATAAATGTAGGAATAATTTATAAAAAGCTTGGAGATACAAAAATACATTTGTGGTAGTTTAGTTTAATAATATTTTATTGTATAAATACATGTCTACACACAATTTACAAACATAATGAAGTGTACATACAAAAGGGTTGGGCCAAAAGTTCTAACAACATTATCGTGGGCCCTCCTGTACGAAATTTTGGCACGGATTCTGGGCGGAATTGGCACGGAATTGACACGGAATCAGTGATTTCTGGGCGGACCAGGAACGGAAACGCAAATTCCGTGTCATTCCGTCTCACAAGAAAAATATTTTGTTCACTTTTCTGGGCGGAAAACTAGAAAAATTCCGGCTGGAATTTTATTTGGAGCAGAATTTATACTTAAACATTTCATCTTGGACAGAATTTTCAACTTTGAAATTTTCTTGGGAAGGAATGGTCTTCACTATGGGCGGAATTCTATACTTAAACATTTTTCTTGAACAGAATTTCACATATAAGATGTCTAAATCATAATTGTTAACTCTTGTTTTTGCACTTGCAGGCATTGAAATTTTACCAACTGTACTTATTATTTTTGTTGAAGCATGATACTTGACCAATAATTACAGGTGTTTTTTTAGAATAAATAGGGTTATTTTTTAGACATTACAATATGCCTAAACAATGTTTTTAAATATTGTGGCAAATGATATATTGTCAGACTAATTTAGCAAATCTTTTTTGTACTGAAAAACAACTGTAATAAATCTTAGTGTAGAACTTGAAAAACATTCACCCCCAAAATGCTTAAGTTTATAAAAAGCAACATTGAAATAAGAATGCTGTTTAAATTTGAATATCAGGACAGCACAGGACAAGATAGTGTGCTTGCCATTTTAAACTCCAAGAAATCATGATTTTGTTATAAAGAAATAAACAAAACAAAAAACATTTGCATGAAAATAATCTCATATAGTATGCCCTTTTAATCTATATAGAATTGATCAGCCAATATGCCCAATAATTGCTTTTCATTTAGGTAAATAAATACTACAATATATATCCACCTGAGATTTTACACTACACAGATCAGAGCTCTGATAAAACTCAACTGACCAGCAGTTTCCCACCATCTTAAATTCTTTGCATGACTAATTTACTCCACTGGTCATTCCAACAGATCAGGCTGTTCCATTGAATTATTTTGGGGAGAGATAACATAATAAATTTCATATGCAGAATTGGTGAAGGACATTGCAATTTTTTTTTGTTCAGAAATTTGTAATGATTTTTTAAATTCTATATATATATCTATTTGTTACTTGAATTTTTGTTACATTCAATGAATGGAGGTTGAGATGATGAGTAAATTAACCCTGTTTTACATAATGATTGACCTGTCCATGCAGTTATACAGTTGTGAATTTTGAATTCTAAGATATCTGGGTCAGCAAAAAGAGTGCAAATAACAGAGTTTAACATTTTTGGAGATATACTTTTGTTTAAGATCTCAAAGTGTTTAAGTATTGGTATGATAAATAATTGTGAAAACATGGGACAAGGAGATGAACAACATAATCAGGTACATTTGTAATTATAAACCTTTAGTTACATTAATGCTGAAACAAGTTTTATATCAAACTATCTGAATGGTAGCAAACTAAAATTTGTAACAAGAGGTCAATGTTGTTTTTAGCTCGACTATTCGAAGAATATGAGAGCTATTGTAGTCGCCCCGGCGTCGGCGTCCGCGTCGGCGTCTGCGTTGGTTAAAGTTTTTTGTAAAGTCAAATATCTCAATTATTGCTTGAGATATTCAATTGAAACTTACAATACTTATTTATAGTAACTAGGTACATCAGATTGACAAGTTGGATAACTCTACCTACAATATTGACAGAATTATGCCCCTTTTTAACTTAGAAATTTTGGTTAAAGTTTTTTGTAAAGTCAATTATCTCAATTATTGCTTGAGATATTCAATTGAAACTTACAATACTTATTTATAGTAACAAGGTACATCAGATTGACAAGTTGGATAACTCTGCCTACAATATTGACAGAATTATGCCCCTTTTTGACTTAGAATTTATGTTAAAGTTTTTGTAATATCTCAAATATTTTCAAAGTCCATTGACATATGGCTTTGAAACTTTGCACACATGTTCACCATCATGACCCCAACCTGTAGACAGGAGGAGGTAACTGTATCCAGCATTTTGACAGAATTATGCCCCTTTTTCGACTTAGAATTTATGTTTTAAGTTTCTGTAATACCTCAAATATTTTCAAAGTCCATTGACATATGGCTTTGAAACATTGCACACTTGTTCGCCATTATAACCCCAACCTGTAGACAGGAGGAGGTAACTGTATCAAGCATTTTGACAGAATTATACCCCTTTTTCAACTTAGAATTTACTTTTAGGTTTGCATTCCACCTCAGATATTTTCATATTCTATTGAAAAAAGTTGATATTTTATACTTTGAGAACATAATAGGACTCTGTCCAAGGCCTATAACTTTAACATGGATTTAAAGAAAAATTTTGTCCTTTTGTCATTAGCTTTGAAAATTTTACATTATCAAGGCTCTTTTACTATCAAGCACTAAGAATAGTCGAGCGTTGCTGTCCTACTGACAGCTCTTGTTATATTTTCAACTTCATACATTTGTTTTTTTCTGATAATTGTTTTAAATCTTTATTACATGTTTAATGACTGTAAAATATAAATTATTCAATGATTCTATATAATAATTGTGTGTATTGTATAAATTAATACATGTAGCATGTAGTAGATCTTTTTCATTTCCTGGAAATTAAACAAATTAAGTCAATTTGATTAAATAGGAATAAATGGTACAAATTCAGAAGTTTTGTACAGCTGAACAGGGTCATTATAATCATTTATTATTTTACATGTATGTGAACGTGTTTCCAATGGAACAATCTAAAATTACATTTTACACTCATAATTTCAGACTGGGAGTTATTTTAGAGCTGACTGTGAGATGCAAGGTGTTTCAATAAAGATGTGCAGTATTAATCCTGAAAAGGTATATTTTTAAATCTCAATACTTTACTATTCAACATCTTTCCTTGAAAAAATACATAACCAGTAATAAATAGTGTCACAAATAAAGCAGTTAATTAATTCTTATACAGAGCAATTCTTAAACACTTGTGCACTGAAATAAGATACTGCGTAAGCTTTAGTATTTTTGAATATGCATAAGCACTGTTAATATTTAATACTGTTGAAACATAAAATTTGATATTATCAAAAAACATGAAATATAACTGCATATAATTATGCAATCAAACATAATTCATTACTACATTTTTGTTTAATTGATTATTAATTTTATTATTAAAGGTGAGCACAACCACAAGAAGTTCTTGGAAACACAGGCAGTGGACTTAAAACAGACATCAATTAAAGAAATAGTAATTTAAATAATCAGAAACATTTGAAACAAATTTATGATTGAAACACTCTCAGCAAAAAAAATTGCAAAAAAACAAAGTGTTGGATTCTAAGAAAACCAGTACCTACCAAAACCTGCAGGTAGAAAAAAACTGTTTGTGTTATAGTGAATGTATGGTATTCTATTCTGTATATGGACTAAAGGATATGTATTAAATTTTGTGAAAGAAAATTTAATGTGATACATTATTGATAATTTTATCCCAAAAAAATGTGATCATGTTAAACTCATAAAAATTCCGCCCCCATGAATTCTGTCCGAGAATTCCGCCCAGAATTTTGTTTGACAATTCCGTTCCGAAATTCCGCCCCGAGATTCCGCTTCAAAATTTTGCCCAAAGATTCCGCTTCAAAATTCCGCCCCAAGATTCCGCTTCAAAATTCCGCCCCAACTCATTTGCATATTTCGTCCCAATTCCGCCCAGAATCCGTCCCGTTTCCGCCTGGAATCCGGCCGGAATCCGTGCCAAAAGCAAATGGTTTAACACTTGTATATTTGGGGGAGAATTTAAATTTCTGGGCGGAATCTGCCATTGAATTCCGCCTCATTTCCGTGCAGAAAATTTCGTACAGGCTTCCCCGAGGTTTGTCAAAATACAGTTTATATTATTTTAATATGAAGTTCAGTTTTAAGTTATTTTCCAGGAACTAATTTTAACAAATGTTTTATTTGTTGATATAAACTGGGATGTACTATAACGTATCGTATGTTCCAGATATAAATAAATCGAATGAGAAATTAAAATTTCGAATGAAATCAGAAAATCACGCTTATATTTGGCTAATAGAAATTTATTTCACAGACTGGTCTGTTTCAGTGACATAATGAAAAGCTGCTGCCATTGTAAAAGCAATTTTGTATGTGTATATTTATTAAAGTGGGGCTGTTCTGGCCATATATAATAGCTTATTGCATCTTGAAGGAAATGGTCACAAAATGATGCCTGCAATAACTAAATAAATAACTAAATCGGAACTCCTCGGCGATTATTCATAATATTTATCCGAAAATTGACGGAAAAGGCCGGGAAGATGCGATTTCTTTTTTCCCCTAATTTCAATGCATTTGAAAGTTATGTTGCTAATCAAATGCACAAAGGTTAAAAAGTAATGCCAGTTTCTTTTTCAGAAAGTCTCAAACTTATTCTGTGAAAGTGTTGTTATTTCATGATAGATCTGACTTTTTCTTCTTTTCAAACATAATCATTATTTTCTAAGGAATTACATATAACGTGTAGATTCTGTTCATATATGGACGTTTAAAGATTAGCATTTGTCAAAAGTTTCCCATCAGGGAATGCTCCTAAATAATCAAAATCAAAGCTCTAAAAGAACATATATGTTGTTCGGGAAAACAACATTCAGGAAATGAATTTTCATGCAGACTTTGTTTTGTATTGGGTTGATTATTTTTACATATCAGAGTATGAATGTAATGATATCCATCCAGAAACATACCAAATATTTGTAAAACGAATATATTGAAATCAATTGAAACAGACAGCTTAAATCAATATAAAATGGGGCGAAAAATGGGGCGAAAAAGTGATGATTTTTTTAAATCAAATATCGACTGTTCTGCCATGGATATTACTGCGACATACAATATTCCAATTACAGAAAAACAAACGAACAATAGTTCGCCCTTCATGTACAACGTTAAGTGAAGGTACTCAGCATGATATTTCAGTACATATATGTCTTTTGTACCACATACTCGTACATGTGTTCAGGATAAAAATGTATTTATTTCTGTCAAAATTAATTTTTGAATTTTCTAAATCCATTCCACTTATCATTACGTCAATAGCAAGAATGCAGACACAAAACGTTGCAATGGCGCCATGTTGACTACCATCAGCACATATAACATTTGATACACCTCTGATTATTGTAAACATATACATGTATGTATAGAGCACAATTTTGTTGGAAAGATATAATTCCTCGAAGAAAGCAATAGTATATATATTTCCATGCAACAATATTTGATATAATAGACTAGTCTCTTAGTTCGACTTCCTCTTGGTAACATAAAGGACAAACTCCGCCAAGAATCACTCTGCAGTCGTCACAATAGACAGCTGTACAGGCAACATCATCCCTTACCCCAGTACATTTCGTCAGCTTTACTGAGTCAAATGTTCCCTTTGTCTCCTCACAGCTGCTGCACTCTAACTGCTGTCTCGATGGAACAAGATTGGCAATGCATTTGCAATTGGTTATGAGCCACGTAGAAAGCCGGAATTTTTTCTTCATAAGACTTTCTTTGTGAGCCGACCGTACTTCTTGACGGAGAAATCTTTGACGTGCGATACGTTTATGACGAATAGTCTTGTGCAAATATTCCATTCGTGAAGCTTCTTGTTCTGGATAGAAGTATGCAGCAATTTTCCTGCGCATGCGCATTGCATAACCATGAAACATCACGAAGCACAATGCCAGTAGATAGAGAAGGAAAAAGCCAACAACAGTGTCTCCAGATGTAGATGTTGGGTTTGGTAAACATTTGTCTAGGTTAACATGTACGTGGAATACATCATCTATGTTTATGCCTTTAAAAATTTCCTTATAAAAGCTGGCAATGAAACCCTTTCCTTTCACGTCAACGGTCAACCGGCGTTTATCATTCAGGTCTATTTCGACTTTACCAAACGTCTGGATAAGATTTAAGATATAATACAGAAAGAAATCGAACAAAACCACGACAAAACAAATAAAGGCATGTATAAAAACATGAGCGAGACCAGTTTTACAACTGCCAAGCTCTTGCTTTGTTAGTTTTAATGACCTTGTATGAATGTATTCTGATTTCTCTATTTTCTTAATAGGCAATAAAGATTCCTCGCCATTTTCCTCCTTTTTCTTGTCAAGTTCAATGAATTCTTTTGTTATGTATGTATTGTCATACCCGTCTTTTGCCATATAATTTTTGAAGTATAAGAACGCTTGGATAAACATTAAAAGCAAAGACAACGACAGCACATACTTCATTGTCGTAATGATAGTTTTTATTGTAAGAACGCTTGACTCAGTCTTCTCATCTATTCGTCGTTGTACCATGCTGATTTCTTCCGAGTTATTTCCATTGTCTTCAAAATTACCATCTACCTTAACTCCAGGGCTAAAATACTTTTCTGCTTGGCCAATAATGTCTCTAAAAACACGAAACAAAAGCTCTGATTATTCACTGTTCATTGATTTTTGAAAGATGGTTGCAATTTCTTATGATATAATAAAATTTAAGATTAAGCGCCTGCTTTTTCTGTATAATATAAATCATTAGATGAGAACCGTTCTCACCTACGATGTCCTCATGTTAACTTGTATTGGGATATCTAACAGTTATCAAATTATACAAAAGAATAAAACGCCTTGTATTGGTACTTTCAAATAATTCCTGCTTTCAGGAACCCGGCAAAGTTTGGTATTCCCGTGTAATCCCGGGGTACAAACAAACAATTATCGTTAAAGCCTCGCAGTGAACTACCGTTCATAACAGAGTTGCGGTTATCATCTGTAACTGCAAATGTTTGTTTGAACCGTGGGATAAGATGAGAAAACCAAACGTTTGACGTGTTTCGTAGTATCTCTATAAATGGTTAACTACTAGCTAACATGTTATATGCTACAATACTTCTAGGACAGCGAATGACGCGCTGTTAATTTTTTCATACGAATTTCTTTTTATTCATACACGTACTCTTGTCACACTGGAAAGAAATGCGTGTATTACATTAACTAAATTTTTTTTGCTTGAAAATGCTCAAAATTAACTGAATACATTATAATTTATTAAATATTCATTTACATGGACAATTATTAGTAAAAATAATGATTATCTGTATCCAAATATTACAATGTTCATAAAATAACCAGATTTCATTACCATGATATATTATAAACTGATTTTATGCTTACTTCATATCTTTTGTAACACCAGCAAAGTTGTCACTTATCTTTAATGGAGAGCATATATCAGTTAGAGTGTTCAAACTGCTGCACTGAGTAAGGCATTCCTCTCTGAAGTAAGCAAAAGAAATGTTAACCCTGTAGCACGCATACATTAGAAAACAATATATAAAATGGTGATAATGTTGTTGTTAATGATAATGATAAAATGATGTTTGTAATGATGATGATATTATATGATATGATAAAGATGAAAAAATGACGACGATGATAATGATGATGATGATGATGATGATGATGAATAACACTCATATTTTAAGGTTTATTATGCCTCAGAAACGAGCACTATTTCCCTGTCTGTATAAGGGCAAACAATAGTTAAATGCTTAACACATGAAAAAGTAGGGTAGAATGTGAAAGTATTTGTAATAAAAGTAGAATAAACATAAACAAAATAGTATTTTGACTTCCAAAATACTCGCTGTGACCTAACTATTTTTACTTTTTTCCAAATGGTTCAGGTTATTGACAGTGAGTAACCTTTTAAAAATAAGCGCAGTATATCAAAAATAAAAAGCTTTTGAGTAATAAAAATGTATTACTGTAATGGGGTTTATTATAATTGACGTATATTTCTTACAAAACAAAAGTAAAGAAAAGAAAAATAATAAAACGATAACATAGAAGGAATGCATCGTATTTAGAAGTAATGATAATTTTGATCGGATGCGACGGGAATTTTGTGAAAGATATTATTTATATGGATAAATTGACAAGTTTGTACATTTTTACTAGTTTAACATAAGTCAAATGTTTATACCTTAGATTTATAGGAAATGTCGGAAGTTCGTTACAGTCGTACAGTTTTATACATTCTTGATTAACTGTCTTTAGTGGGCTGGTGCATTCCTGAAAGTTAAAAAAATGCACGTGTGTTTAAAGTATATAGAATAAAATTTCTCACCGTTAACATTATATACTTGCTTTTCTTTCAAATCGGAATGTAGTATCATTATGTGCATAATATAGATACTAATATAAAATATTGAGAGATAACCCGAGGAAAATCAAATAACCAATCATTCTCTTTTTACACATTATACTAAAATACATTAAATTACCATTCTATATACCATATTGTTGTTCTGGTTAGGTTTACAGTTCTATTTATGCAGAATGACAGACACATCTAACAAAACATTTTTTTCTAAAAATAATTTGTTTTCATCAATATTGTTTAAAAGATATTATGATATTAATTAAGGTACATGTATAATTCTCAATTTTTACCAGAAATGTTTGGCAACTTTCTGTAATCAATTCCACATGTGGAATATGTATTGATTCAATTTTCTGCACTAGGAAATAAACACCAGGGAAAACAAATTACCTCATAGATTTTGTTCATACTTGTATCCACGACATTAAAGTCATTCTCCAGTGCATCAATGGCGTCTCTCAATTCCTTAAAGTCAACAAACATGCTGTTCTGGATGTTTTCTAGTGACTGTCTTTGTTGCTCTATATATTTTGCAACATCTCTTATAGGCTCTTTTGACTGCTGTAATAATATTCTGGATTGATTGGCAATTAGGTCAATCACACATGCCATGCTGTTTCCGATTTCCTTACCATTGTGTGTAATGTTTAGAATCGGCCCAGTTAATATACCAGCAAAAATAACCGAAAGAAGTAGTGTTCGTCCTTTTCCCGTTGTAAAGTTTGGAAAAACTAGAGCCATGATACATCTACAGATCGGAAAGAAAGCTAGCCCAATACAAATGAAAATAGTACTGACAGATGCGACGATTCCTGCAATAATACCACTGTATTCAAAATTACAGTATAACAATACGAATATCAGACTTCCGACAGCCAGACCCGAAAACACCCCAAAGACAGCTTTCATTCTTTTATTTTCTTCTCTTCCACTATTAAACAGCATTTCAGTGCTAGCAAATAGTTCGCCAAGTTTCCTGTTCTTCATCTTTTGAACGTTATCTTTAGAATTATCATCTTTGGCAAAGGTAACTGTGCTTGGTGATATATCATTTCCCTTCCCTGACTGCTGGTAAGAGCTTTCAAATGTGGACTCCTGCCAAGATGTTACGGATTCGGGAACACTCGTAGAATGGTGAACAGTCGGACGAAACGATAGCGCAGTTGAAGGCTGTGTGTTGCTCGGAGCCACATCTTCGCCCTGTCCATATTCTGTATAAATAACGATCAAAAGTCTGAAACATACTCCCAAATGATAAATATAAACCTTTGTAACAACCGTTGACAAAACTTGCATCAAGCGTCTAATCGTGTATCGCGACCCCTGTTACCAAATGATATCACCATATGACGCGAGCAACACAGAGGTCGCTTCGCTCTGGTCTTACTGTGTTTAACACATTACAAAATCGCGCCTATACCTAACACACTTCTACATAATTGCTTCTGCCCTTTGCAAGTTACTGGTCGGCGACTTCTTCTTCTATGTACATTCTCGTATTTATTGTTAACACTACTATACCATCAATACAGTTAACACATAACTCCTCACAATGACATATACAAAATTAACATGCTTGTTTGGTCCTGATACTATGCGCTATCACAAATCTCTTCAGCGATTAGACCACTCTTGTCTACTGGCACAACTGCAGATATTGGAACAGGTGATTAAGTAATCATGCCTGTAGATCGATTAGAATATCGTGAATTGACACAAGAAAATAAACGAACCACGATATCAATAAAACATATTCTTGTTTAAAAAACATACAAAATGTTACTGACTCATGTCCTTTAGTCTCTGACACAATTTTTGATGGAATACATCAAATCCATGAACAGTAAACCATATACGCATATCAATGAAGTCTCAATCTCCTCTTCGTTCCATGTGTACGTCCTAGATAATTGTTGAAACTTTTCAATACTAAGGATGTCGGAATGTATTCATCTTCCATATTTGAAGTGCGCCAAAACCTACATTTGAAAAATGAAATGATTATGAATTACTGTCCTCTATATCGATCACGTCAAATGATTACAACGATAGTACATCCTATCCTTCGTTCAACCTATAACATGACAAAATAACTGTATACCTTAAATGACTAAATTAAGTGATTAATATAAACCTTATATGTTTGATTTGCACAGCTGTATGTAACTCTATCCTCTCTTTCATAAAAAATACACACACTTACAGCAACGCAAATATAACACACGCCGAAAATATATCGTGTTGACTGAATACGACCGGTAGCCTACGAGGCTCACACTAAATCATGATCTTCTTATTCAATCCTGTTCAATAAATCTATTAAGGTTAGCTAAAACTACAATTCCACCGTACACCCATTAACAGCACTGATCTCTGCAGCAACTGATGTTAGACAAGCCTAATCGAATCCATAGTCACATAAGTTCCTAGTCCACCTCAAACTATCGTTTAAAGAGATTAAAACAAATATACCACATTTTATCGACGCACGTGTGCTACACACCAGTGTCTCGGTCTAATACTACCCACATAGCTTTCCGACCGAATGCTGCGTAACAAGATTAAGAATGAACTCTCGATTCCCCTGAGTGCTAACAGCTTCCTCACCCATGCGATATAACACCACTGAAAAGTACGACGACCAACGATATAATCCAAATCCTTTTTCAGCGCGATCATATCATACGCCACAACACAAACACCAACCACCAAATCTCTGGTTTCTCTTAAAAAAGACTCAGTTTGTTGCTCGCGACCAAATGCTTAGCGAACACGCCTCCAACATACAGCTGGCGCCGCCGACACTACTAAGCCCCAACACCACTCAGTTCCTCTCACTAACAAACATCTACACCTCCAATCTACAAACTCTTCGCATCTCTTTCACACTAAACTCATTCGCTATGATGCCACACTCAGGCTGTCTCAACTATTTTACCAATCTAGATACAATATATTGTTACACATCTTGTAAATCAAACACTAACAAATAAAGGACAAAGACATGATAAATTACTCAAATATTCATTCCATATTACATAAACTTAAAAAAAGCATTAATGGTCACAGGACATACACAGAATATAAAGGTAATTGGACCTTACTGTCACCGTCATCAACTTAATCCAAACTACATATCTAATACTGAGTACATCGCCGGTCACAGAAAAACAAAGCATACAACACACAGACACAAACAGAGACACAGCAACGAAACACTCAAACTACAACTACAGACAGGCAACACAGCAGAACACCACACACCACCACAACAAACATCCAAAAACCAATCCAACAACTCATAACACGCCTACTCCCAACATACAAAGAACAAGAAACCTAACACATCCAACAGCCAGAAAGCGAGCGAAACTGAATGTCATGCCCGCATATACAAGATATATTATTATATCATTATATATGTATGTCGTTGTATGAATCATTTTTGTTCTCAAAAGGCAAACGGAAACATTGGTTCAAGTACAACAGCGCGCAAACCTTGTATCAGAACCGATAATTGGAACGTGTTAGGAATGCGCGCCATCTTCCTTCAGCTTATAACAATTATCCCAAAAAACTAATAGAATAATCCAACTGCACACTACCTACAACGCATGATCTTTGATTTTTTTAAAGGGGGAAATTAAAACTCCCCCTCGCCCCTTTTTTTGTTCTTTGTTTTTTCTCTTGTCCTCTGTTTGCTGTTTACGCTCTGAAGAGATTTTTCTGCACAGTTGTAGTCTTTGCAAATACTTATCTCTGTAAACTCGGTCCCCTCTTCATTATCTATACGAGTCTCGCCGTTTCCAATGGCTTTAGCTACGCTTATCGCCTCCGCTGACACATTTGTTGCGATCATTTTGGGCGCGTTAAGGTCGAATTCGGATTGTGCAGCCATAAGGAGATTAACGTAAACTAGATCAGTGTTATTGTCAGCAGAACGTTTATTACGATTTGAACTTTTCAGAGTTGGAAAGCCGAAAACAATTACCCCTCTGTTGTACCAACCTGTCTTGCTTGATAATTGATCCGCAATATTTTCAGCAAATTTGTTTAAGTTAGTCACTACCATTTCCCTTTCTTGTCGAAATATCAGCTGTATTTTCACCATTCCAGTTGATAGTATATCAGCACCACAGGACGAAACAACATCCAGCATCTGTGTTAAGGTTGCCGTCGCGTCTTGAATTAGCGCACCCTTTACAGTCCAAAATATACGTGTCCAGTTACCCACACTAATATCACAGATGGATGGCTTTCCAAAATCCGGATGAAGATAGCAGGAAGGGTGAGAATCAAAGGCTGTTTGTTTAATGCTATCACATGTTGCCATTACATATGGTCTCAGGATGGGTACAAGGGCCTGACTTGTAGACATTTCGTTACAGCATGATCCACTTCTTGGTCCAATGCGAGTTAAACTCCTCTTTTAACTAGCGTCTACCATGATCAATCTCGTACTACCAAACACAATATACGACATCAACCATTCTACCTCCGCGTAGTCAAAGCGGGCATCTACGAACTGCCTCCGCTGCGTCTTACACCGTGAAACCGTTTCTCAGCAACAATAGCAAAAACCAAAACTGAACTCACAGTCCAGATCCATTACATTCTATAACTCTTTCTTATTAACGCCGTCAACTACTTCGATCTATCAGGTCGACTCACATCCATCTGACACATCTGTCGAAACACAAACAATACAACAAGACTTTGCACACATGTAAGCAGACAGAAATAATCTATTGGCATGTCTTATGACAGAAAATAACTGACTTTCGCCAAACCAGTCGTTAATCCATCATTTTGTTTCCCTTCTTCCCAATAATAAACTTCAAAAATGCAATAAAGAGACTTATAGAATAAGTTAAAAACTTTTCGATAGTGTTATTGAAAAAAAAGCCCGAATCTCTAATCACTGATAAAAACGAGTTTACCTAGCAAAAACCCCTTTTACGGTATATAGCAATCCTTATTTATAAAATAGTTTATCTCAGCCATCATCCTGAACACACAGCTACATGTTGCGTCGCCTCTAACATGCATAATCATGTTATCATTAACTATGTATATACATTCAATATATAATATACTGTCTATAATATACTGTATTATACTATAACACTATACCTATATATATAAAACCTTTATAACAGACAAAACGTGAATATTCAAACCAGTCTTATTGCAATAAACGATTTGTCGAATTGCCATGTCATTCATGTTCATTCTACCATCATAGCATATAGCAGCTATACTTCAATCACTTTACACTGCACTTTTACACAATATTACATTCAACAAAACTATACTCGTACACTACCTATATAAAAGAGATGATATGCTGGGGTGACTTATTATCATTTGATTCATATGAGAAAGACTTGTTTAATGCTACTTATATGCATCATCTTTCCTTAAACTTTCTCTTGAGTTTCATAACAGCTATTATATCAACCATTTGCAATCTTTAACTTAATACGATTGTTCCCACTTCATGTATATTACCTCAAAGGCGCCATTGCCTCTGTACCACTGCAGGGCGGACACGCACGCAAACTTTCGCAGCGGAGGGCGAACAAGGGCGCATTCAGCCCCAAGGCAAACAACTCTGCACCCACAGACAACCAACTGACGCCACACCAGCACCGGGCACCCTGCCGCCAGGACCGCACTCGTCCCGCTACAGACCACTACCGCTACTGCACAGAGCCTATGGCCGGAACGGCGGTGAGCTCTGGTTGCGCGGACCGACCAGAGACCAGACCCTACGACAACGGTGGCGGCCGCTCTTATCCTAGGCACCACGTCACTCTGAAACGCCCGCAGCCAACGACGAGCTGACCGGCCCCAGACGACACGACAGCACCAAATTCCCATAGCCGGTTAATGCTGCCACGACCGGTCTGTTCGTGCAGCGCTATCCATCATCTCCTCTTTCTCCCAACAGTACCAACCGAAACACAATCATCTAGAAGCCAACCAAGCCGCCCATGCCACTAGATTCCACTCGTCGGAGACTGGCGCATACGTAAATGAGAGCACGCCCCAGAGGTTGATAAAACAACGGCAAAGGCGATTACACAAATAAAACAACATTCATATTCCCAATCTCGTACATAAAGACTGATCTATATAGCATTCATAGTACGTTAATGGACCGGGATCGCCGCTTTACTGAATGCTATTGCCACGCGCAAAAAACTGTCTCATCACATGACGCATGACTATCTGAATAATTCTGGTAGATCCCTGTTAGCACATATCCAGATCCCAGCCAACTAATACCAACTCGCGCGTTGAGGTTTCTGTAGCCCAGAAATCCCTCATAGGCCGCAAAAACGGCTGGCTTAACGCAGAACAGAACAGACCGCAGTGGTGGGTGACTATACGCGATGTCAGCGTGGGACCTACGACTGGATGGCCAGTCATATAAGCAAACTCAATAACGCTCGCGCCCGACCTGTGCCACGCGGTTGCTTGTTGAGAAAAATAGCAAAACCACCAAACAATGAGCTCTGAGTCCAACGGCCAGTTGAGCCACATAACATGACGAAAATCACGGACGAGACAATATTAACAGAATGACGAGGTCAAGAGGAACGGTAGGTGAATTTGAAAATAATCTAGAAACACCATACGAAACTCGGGCTCTCTTCTTTTCACCGGTTATCTAATTTCTCGGTGCATAAAACGTAGGACATTAGCAAACAGACTCACAGCCGCCTTGCGCGCCCTGAACTAGGAAACAACAGCGGACCAAACGCCGTTTCACGACAACGAGGGACGGCAATACTAGTCTATATTTCAAAAAAGGCTTTCATTTTAGAGATACTTACCATGAGTATCGTCCCTTCCTCGCTATCATGCTTTGACGCACACACTTTCTCTGCTTGAACAGCTGGCCACTGCCGCGCAGCGCTGACCCTTGGAGGGTGGCGCGTCCGAAAGAGGCTGCGGCACATTATTCCGTATTTGCAGAAACGCCGTGACGCTAACTCCGAACACACTAACGTCCATCAGTTACAATAGAAGCAGAATCCACAGTCATAATTGGACCTTCACCACTTAACAACACGACTTATAATTCCTCAAAAAAGAAAAAAAGAAACAACCAGTGCCCCACGAGACAAATAGACACAAAAACATATCATCGAAACCAATCCAATATACAATCCAGTTCCCCCTAATCCTGTGACGCTCCGGCTCTGACTCTTCCACCTACTGTGACGCCCCAAGCCACTAGGTAACACAGGCCATATAGTATCCACAGATCACAGAAAAATCCAGGAACGCGCTCCGCGTGAATAACTTAATTCAGCGCCTACACTACGATTGAACTTAACATGAGCAGATGATCCTTCGTCTCGGAAAAATCATTAAAATGCAGAAGGCGCTAGATGATGAAGGAGACGGAAAGCATGCGTGCATATCTGATGTATTCATGATCGTGAGATGCATGTCGGATCAGGTTCACCCCATTTGCTAACTTAAGATCATCGTATTTTGTGCTGATTTGGAAAGAAGCACTCTTTAAATATATCCAGCTTAAAATACTAGCTATAAATACAAGAAATTCAATTATTCTGCAGTGCTCTTATTTTTCTGCGCATGTCTTGAAACTCTGACCGCAGGAAAAACGCGAACATAAAGGCACGCGCAGAAAAAACCACTATACGTATTGAACTGCCATCGCTCTTTTATATCCTTAATAATTGCCAAAACTTCCATTTTCGATATTTTAATCAACAAATTGCTTTATTTTTGATGAGAAAACAAAGAACCATGCATGTAAAAATGGTCTCCCTTCCTACAACATTCATCTTATATTACCATTATCCCGCATCCATCGTGGTAATTTATGAAACGACACATTATAAGCTTGTACGTATTCCACACAATCTTGAAGATCGTGTCTATCTGACACCTCGCCCGGACAAGTTCCAGACACGTGAATTGTCAAGCCGAATCTGTCGGACACCACTACACCAGCCACGTGATAGAATACTTCCCACCATGATAGACACATTATCCTAGCCATTCGAAACCCATGCTCTATAGAGTTCTAATGAAGTATGTCTAAAGTAATACCTCAACCACTTCATACAACGAGTGCAAGAGTCACGAACGTATTATCCGCCGCCTACTCCCATTGACAGACAGGGCAGAACGGTGCTATTAGCGTACCTTGCTGTGCCGACCGCCTGAGATCACACTGCATACATATCTTACACAAAGGAACCATCACTACTAAAAGCGACAAAAAACGATTATCAAGAATTTCTTATATCATGGTCAGTTATGCGGACACCGCCCATTTTTTATGACCTCAACTCAATCTGAGCAACAAGCACGCCGTGATTGTCACACTTAACCTGTCAGAATCATAAACAAACGCAACTGTTTAGACGCTCAAATAATTGTCTTGAGAGCTCTTCGCCACGATATGAAAACGGCTAAGGTAGAGATCCTCTATACACCGCGTTAAACCGAAACCAATAGATTAAATTCAGGACCACGGCGCACCGGCCCATATCAGGCATGATTATGTTAATTTGCGAATCAGTGGTTTAACATTAAACACGGTTTTACTTTGTAATCACCACCCAACCATGAACGATTTCGAATAAGTATCTGACTCCTCTACTGTAAGTATAAAAACGAACACTGGATAAACCACGACTGGCGCCAAAACTCACATCATCACCAATCCCTATAACCAAACCACACCGTCAACAGGCTCCCTCCCTCTCACATAAGCTGGCTAGCCAACATAACAGCGGAATTAATCCGTGCACTTGTCCACAAAAAAGAGTAGACGCATAATCGCCTAATAGTAGTGCGATCATCGATTAACTTACACTCTCTTGGAATCACTTGATTTACTACCGGAGACTACAATCATTGCTATACTTATCATTGCATACTTTGCAAACGCATATTAACACAAATAACCTTGCTGGTTTGAAAATAAATGTATACATGTATAAAGTATTTTGATGTCTCAATAGATCTTCTAACATATAATTCAAAAAGCTTCAAACACGTAGAAAAATGATAAATATAAAGAAAACTACAGCATAATGGTAAATCAATGATTGAATTCTTTATTAAATAATGTTGAAGAATTACTCTCTAAAGTTTCCTATATTGTTGTTGTTTTATTATGATCATATTATATAATATTTTACATCCATCTACGACAAGATAGCCGGAGGAATTGACGTGCGAATGATTGCCTAACATTTCAAATTTATCATTAAATTTTTACAATTTATTTTATTTATTCATTTAATACAGAAGCCATTTATCTATCAAAATTCGTTAAAAACAATGATTAAAGTTTCATGCCGCTTGTACATGTGTTTTAATATTGAAGTATTCCTTTTTCATAGAAAATAGAAATACAATACATGTTTCACCTTCATCTAGACCATGCACCTCTAACATACACTGATACCAGCAGTATGTTGCTGTTGAATCCCTGCATAGGTGAGCTCCCTTTGAGAATGTTTTCATATATGTGTCAGTCAGACACGTTGCCCATTGGGACTTGTTGTAGTAGGGCTCTAACAAGACACATTCAGTTGAACAGGATGGTCCAGTCCTAATATTACATGCACCGCGAGCTAGTCCAATTAACATTGCAATTAATATAAATTGAAAGAAATAATCCATGTCTTTATTCATTCGCATCTTTAAATATATATTAATACACTAATATTGATTTAAATACTGATAATTCATTAATTAATCAAAATAGTTTTGTTTTGTAATAATAAAATTGGCAAATATTTATGCAATGTTTTTTCCACTGTGGAATATAAAACTTTGTTACTTGATACCTTAATAACAATTATAATAATGACAAAGTCTGATTATTAGATGTTAAAGTAATGAAACTTGATACACGTACTACTTTATTTTGTTTAAATATTTACCAATTAAGCATGAATTCTTTGTTATAGTTCTACAAATATATTTTACAAGTTTAAATCACATGTGATATTTGCTAAATTAAAAAAAAAATACATTACACAGAAGTATTTTCATATGCTGCTGATATAGTAGTGTTTTGTAAATATTATGATGAAATGCTACATTTTTTTCACACAATTTAGCACATATAATAATACGACCATATAATATCATTTGCATTTTAATTACAACATTCCTGTATTGAAGGAGGCTCGTTACCGCTGTAAATAAGTTTCCCTGGAGTCAGATATTCCAACCTGCACCGACAGCCAGTGTAATACTAAATTAATTAAATTAATATCTGTCATGTGCCGTGAAAAGAACCTGAGATATTTCGATCGAACCGTATCTACAGTAATATTTTTTTCATGCATATTCTACCATATTCAATAGATAACATTTCCGTGAAGTAAATGTCATTGCACCTGTAAGTATTTTCTAAAAGTTGCGTACATTTTTCAATTTCGTTCTAAACGGCGGAATGCCGTCATCCTAAGCACGAATCTACCGCATCTTCTCGGCCCTTTCCGTCAAACTTCGGATATAAAACCTCGAAATCAGTCACTTTTGAGGCTTAATTCTGGATTCTACCATCAACACTATCTTAGAAGTCAAATGAGGCACGAAATATAACATGTTTACTGTCTATTTTTTTCCAGAAATCTTCATTTAATGTTTCTTACGTGAATTACCATTCTTAAAGTTGAAAAAGGCTAACACCTTTCCATTAAATGAACTTTATAAGTCGAGATACTTTGTATAATAACTTGGTTTGGAACATTTGAATATAAATTGCAGTAAAAAATTCATCGCGATAAGTATTACTCTAAATTACAACAGGAATCGAATCAGTTTATTCAGTTTTTCCTCATTTCGATGGAAGCTATAAGCTTATAGACACACACTTTTGAATCAGTTCCTGGAAATTAGAACCAACAAGTACTACGCAATAAGCGCCAAGTTTCTTGTTCAAGGAAACAACAAATTTCCCCTCACAGGATGTCGTATGAAACCACGCGACCAGCAATCCTAAGATTACTAGCCGTCCGGTTAGCCCAATAGGTAGAGCTTTGGAATATGAATCGGATGACCCGAATCCGATTCCCGGACGGCGCAGGTCATTTTTGTTGTAATTGATCATGAAATATTTTATATCGTCATTCGCATTGTACCTCTGCTCCGGTATGTACAAAAGTTTCAGTTCCTTGCGAAAGTGAAGGCAACTAGTACCAGGGGGTCGAACGTATAGCGGTGCGATACTCCTTTAAGCGAGGTGAATTCATGCGATACGCCCTAATGGCGGACGGGAGCGAAAACGAAAGTGGGTATGAGCATGTTTTTTTCCAAATATTTGTTGTATGTTGTAATTTTTTTAAGAATAGCATTGTGCATGCTGATCAAAACTTATAATTGTGCATGATTGTCAAAATAAAATACTAAATTTTGTAGAATTGAGGAAGTTATTGAGGTATTTGTTGCTGCAAATTCAACTGTCAACCTGATATGCAAATGCAAACGAATAATGTATCAGTCGTTTTAAAACGAGATATTCGATTAGTTTAAGTCCCAACATGTTTTTTTTTGAAAACAAAACGATATACAAGAGTAGTTTTCCATATCTATCCGAAAATATATAAAATATTTCCAGTTTTCTTACTGTACGCCTAATATTTGGTACGATAAACCAAATGTACGCACAAATGTTGGTATGTTTTTCTGTAGTAACTTCCTCATTACACTACATTCTTATTCAATTTTGATGAAATATCAAGTTTTGAGTTTTATGTTAATCATATGAAAACCACAGTGTCAATTTAAACAACAGCGTCAATTAATGTATTATACTATGATATAGTTAATTTAAATATTCTTTTCTCACAGAGGTTAATCATTAAAATGAGATTAGTTATGCACATAAATTTGAAATTCTATCAAGTAATCAATAGTCACGATAATATTCGTTTTGTTTCTTCCATTTTTTTTTTTTTTTGCAATGGAACTTAAAATTTATAAAAAAAAACTGGTTTGATTTCCTCTATGGATTGGATGTTATATATTATATACAGAGCACATAATTGTATTTCAGTTATTCTGATGTTTGTCATTAGCTCTGTCGCTTTGAATATATAACTATACTACTCCATAACCAGTGTATACCAAACAGTTTTGTGTATTTGCTTATGAAAGCATTCATACTTTTAGTGATTTAACTTATCTGCCAGTAGTTTTACTTTTAAAACTAGGCTTTCTCTGCATCATTTAATGTATAGTATCACTTTTTTGTAAATATTAATTTCAACAAGGAGTTGAAGCAAGTGTACCAAGAGAATTGTACCGTTACAGGCCAACAGCACTTTTTAACAGTATAAAATCTGGGCAAGTGTTTTTTATGTAAATAAAAGTATTATAGATTACAGTATCTGTTCGGGAAATAAAATAAATAACACACAAGCGTTTGTGAGTAACAGTAAAAATATCAACCCTCCTAAAAATACTGTTTCCCTCGGCTAACACCTTGGCTAACAGTATTTTCCTTTGGATGATATTTTAACTGTAACCCACAAACCCATGTGTTATTTATATACTACTCCATAAGCATTGTGACTCAATCTAATATTATATACTCAAAAGCTTTTTGTTTATTTGCACATGTGTCAGCATTTGTACTTGTTGTGGTACTTAACCTATCTGGCAGTAGTTTTGTTTGTTAATCAATTTGTAATGTTTTAATTGCTCTGAAACATTTACAACGGTGTATTTGCAAATATGAGCATCAGCTGTTCCTAAGACAGACACTGAGCTGTTTAATGTCCAATGACTGACTGAATTTTGAAATTGTAGTTTTGTGTTTTTTCCTGACAGGCCACAATTATGTGCACTACAAAAATAGAATTTTACCACCTAAAGATTTTTACCACCTGGTTCTCAGTCTCTATCTCTAGAACAGCAGTGAAATGTACTTTCACTGTATTTAATAGGTTGTTTGAAATGTTCAATTCTATTTATAATATGAAAAAATATCAGTTTGACATCAGCATGTACAAAAGATCTTAGAACCTCATGTAGTAAAACAGCCCTTATATAACATACATGTATTAACTGCTATTTTTCTGAAATGTTCTGCTTTGAAAGTATGTTAATTTATACAAGATTTCTTAATAGGTTTTTTTAATTCATTCTTACATATTTTGGTCAAATTCCTACTTTTTATCTAAGATCTTAGAGTAAAGGTTACCTTTTATCAACTCCTAATTATCACAGGATAATTATTATTAATCATTCAAATTAAGTCCAAACACTTATATAGATGGTTATACAAACTGTTATTTCAAGTTAATCTTTAAGGAAAGAAGAAGATTTCAGAATTCCGGAAACGGGCAAATACTTAGTATAATCATAGGAAAACATGTACAGCAGATGTGATAATGAAAAATATCAAACCTTTAACAGCGTACAGTTAATTTATCGCACCCAAATCCAGCGTACACTTAAATATTTTGACCAGTAAGCGTCTATGTATATCGGAGCACAAAAGTACTTGCTATGCAACTCAATTATGATTACTCTTATACAATAAAGAAAAAAAAGAAATTAACTATATTAATATAAGCTTGCATTAAGCGATTTTATTCACCGACCAAAAATTAGTTGCCGTCAGTTTACCTTCAATAACTTTTATAGTTATGAATTTAGGCCTCTGTAATTTTGATGAAATGTGTGTCGGTCCTATCTTCACATCCTCAATACTTAATATGCAATTGTAATCAAAGATTTATGAAATACTTAATAAAAAACACTCATTCTGACGTGTATTTACACGGGTAAATCCGCAATTAGGGGGTATCGCATGAAATCACCTCGCTTAAAGGAGTATCGCACCGCTATACGTTCGACCCCCTGTAGTACTTGTAAACTGATTGACAGCCTGCCCAGGAACGATGCGGTGGCTTAACTGTGCTCTGGTAAATTCAATGTGCTTTACTGTCGTGATCCGGAGTGAAAACCACCACCTTCTTAGATTACTAGTCCGACGCGTTTTAGCACTTGCCCACGCCGCTACTTATTTAAATCGTCTTGACAGAGCACTTAAAGCTACATTAAATAAATATGTAAATATAGTTTGCCATCAGCCTAAAAACCAAGATTCTACAGTTCCATTAACCTTTTTGTATTGCTGTAAATTTCGTCAAATATTGTTCATAAAAAAGGATTTTAAACGGAAAACCCCACGGTAACACTAAAGTTTCGTATACGAATTTTAACTTGCAAATGAAGACTATAATCAGCTCGTGTTTGCACTACGTCACAGTGTTATAGATGCTATCCGAAACACAGCAAATATGATAGATTCTTGTGCAAACACATTTTAACCGTTTAAGCTTCACGGTGCACTAGGCCTGGGGTTTAGAAAAAAATAATCATCTCATAAAAAAGATTAAATTTGTATCAAAACATCCGTTACAATGCGGAAATATACCGTTAAATTAGTACTGCTACTTATAGCCATGTTTGTTGATCTAATATTGATGTACGGATTATCCGAAGGCGGAGTTTCTCATGCAAACAGAAATTGTACTTTCGATTTCGCCACAATGAAGTTGTCCATTTGTTATGCTTATAAAACTCATTTTGGTTGTCTGGACACCAAAGAAAATCTTGAGTCGATATAAAACCCAATTTATTCATGTATTGTCGCTATTTCTGTTTTTATGAAATTTATTAAATGTAGCTTTAATAACTATGTATTATATACCTATGTTACTATATATCTTATATAGTAACAAAATTTAGGGTATTCTAATGTCATTCCTAAATGATTTCAGATTATTTGTCTAAACACCGTATTACATTGCAGACCCGAGACAGGAACCAAATATTAACCTTTAATTAATGACATCATAAGTTGTAGTGATAAAACTGCAATTTCTTGGTTAACATACATTATAAAATTATAACTGTATTTTTTTCCACATGTCTGTGGGTTTAATGGGCGGGAATTTAAGTGCCTACGTTCTTACGTACGTATGTGTGTAATTGGAGTATACATTGTGAAACGTCTAAATGCATATAAAGCACGTTGCCCTTCGTGTTTAAGGGGTCAAGTAAAATTTCACAAATCAACTATCTTTACATGAATCTCTCCGGTTTTTGCACATGCCAGTTAATTTTATTTTAATGTATTAATGATCATTACGATTCACCAGATCCATTAAAGTGGGGCGTCCGTGGTCGAATGGTTAAGGCCGTTGACTCAAAATAGAGAAAAACAGAATCCCTAAAGAAAGCCCAACACTATGGTGGCTGATTTGTGCCATTCGTGTTTTCGCCGCGCGACCCCGCCAAGCGAAAAGTCGAGAATTTAAAACGGCGGTGTTGCGGGACGAAAACACGCTAACTAGCGGGGGCGCGGGACGAGATTTAAGAAACAAAACGGCGTGGGGGCGGAGCGAAAACACTTTAAACCTCGCCCCCGCCATTTTAACTTGTTAATTGTCGACTTTTCATTTGGCGAAGTTTTATTTATTAAACTTCGCCCCGCGCCCCCGCTAATTAGCGTGTTTTCGTCCCGCGACCCCGCCGTTTTATTTCTTAAATCTCGGGACGAAGTTTTATTTATTAAACTTCGCCCCGCGCCCTCGCTAATTAGCGCGTTTTCGCTCCGCGCCCCCGCAATTTGTGTTTTGAGCGGGGCGAAAACACGAATGGCACAAATCAGCCACCATACAACATGGCAAAATTGGAAATGTAGCAGGCTCGGTTTGATTGAGCCTGTTCATGGACGGTTATGGAAAGTGCAAGTTACAGTCCACGCCCCCTAGCACCGGTTAAGCAGAATTCAACATTTAAACAAGAAAATGGTGAAATTTTGAATTTAGAAACATCCACAGATGTGTTCATACGGCGGTTATCATGGAACCTTCAATGTGACAATTTCATGCCATTCCATGAAAAGCGGCGTATGGTCCCCAATTAAAAAATGCGTGTGCCCTCAACGGGAAAACAATGGGCGGAACTAAATAAAATGTGATTTTGAAGGGGATCTGAGGTTATGAAGCCTGCATATCACAGATAAGACGTCAAAAGACAAAATTTTAAAGCAGGAAACATATCCTAAGGGTGATTAGAAGTGTTCAAGTAGGAATACTGGAACCACCCAAGTTGAAAAAAGTCAAAAAGAAGAAACTAAAATTCCACAGAACATGTATTCACAACAAATATGTCGTGCTGAACGATGTTCAAGGATCGAAATTATAACATCTTTGATTAAATGTACGGAGAGACTTTTTAGGGCCGCCACACGGCAAAAATAACACTGATGTGCCCATAAATTAGAGAAAAACAGAATCCCTAAAGAAAGCCCAACAAACAAACCACTTGCCCCTCATCACTGTGGGTTCGAATCCCGACAAGGACTTTGAATTCTTTCATGTGAGGAAGCTATCCAGCTAGCTTACGGAACGTCGGTGGTTCTACTCAGGTGCCCGTTCGTTCCTGAAATAATGCACGGAAGGGCACCTGAGGTCTTCCTCCACCAGTAAAGCTCAGCATCATCATCACCATCATCAGCATGTTTTTTATGCCCCGTCATAAAATTGCCGGGGCATGTAGTGTTACTCTGTTCCGTTATTCCGTCCTTCCATCCTTTCGTCATTCTGTCATCATCAGTTTCCGTTCATTATCTTAGTAACCACTGTAGGGAACGTGTTACAGTATCGCGTTTTTCGGTTACAGTATAGAATTTTCAAGATGGAGGATTATTTGTTGGGAGGACAGGTAGGTGATTTTTATTCCGGTCCATACTACAAGAAGTTTTGTTTCTAAAAGATGTTTTTGTGCTTTGCTTGTAAGGAACAGAATCCGGTATCTAGTCATTTATTTCTTTAGACCCTGCACCGCAGATTTATCGCTATATTGTCTCATAAATATGCAGATTTGACAATTTGAATCGAGAGACCAACGCATTTTTCTGCAATTTCGACATTATTTATGCATGCCTAGAAAAAGTTAATCTGCAAAACGTTAGTCCTTTATGTTTAGAAACGTTTATAAAAGTAAATGACCAGTTGAACCTATTTTCCTGTTCGTTAAATGCGTTTGAAAAAATAATCAATGTTACAGTATAGATCGAGGTAATTTGTGCAAGGTTACAGCATAGACCTAGCGATTTGTAAGTTTATACCCAGATTTCGGTTACAGTTAAGACTTCGATATTTTCTATATTTACTAGGTAAAATGTATGAATGTTACATGGACTTTTAAATCTCTGTGAGCTTATTGGCCCGAAGGCTATTCGTCCGTCTGTCGTACATATGTGTGTGCAATCTCATCCTTTCAGTAATTACTTGACTAAATGTGATGAAATTTACATGGCTTTCTACCAATTAAGTTGTTCAAATGGTTTCGGTTGCAATCAAAAATACCAAAACCCAAAACATAGATTTTGAAAAAAGGCAATGTTTAAAGACCATTCTCATCTCGAACCAAAAGCATTTGATCAAATCAAATCATGATCATGGCGTCATTTCGAATGCTTCTTTGTTGAAGTTACGATTATTTTGTCATTATTAAATTAAAAGTCGTTTTTCTTAATTTCAGACATCCTTTCAGACATCCTGTATAGCAGTTTTCAATTTTCTGAAAAAGAAAATAATATTGAAAGTTAAAGAGTATAAATTAAGGTCAGACAATTATAATATTTTCTCTAGTGAGCCTGATGGAGGTACATAATAGTGGCAGAGTCGGGATGAGGCCGTCGACTTCAAATCATCTTTCATTTACTGCTGTAGTTGAAATCCAATCATGACTTTGGATTCTTTGTATGTGAGGAATCTATCAAGCTAATTTACGGAAGGTCGGTGGTTCTAGTCAGGTGCCCGCTCTTGTAATGTTTCACAAAGGGTATCTAGGGTCTTTCTAAAGAAATTTCACTAAAGCAGAAATGTTTTCACATGACTTCAGTGTCGTTGAAACTTAAAATCAAAGAAAGCCAAACGTAACAAAATAGAGTTAAACAGAATCCCTTAAGAAATTCCAACACAACAAAATTGAAAATATTCATAAACTCTTTTAAATACTTACAAAATACATTATGGTAGATGGAAATTCCAACTTAAAATAAAATTTAAGGTCGCAGTATTGCTCACTTAAATACTGTTTAATCATTCTTAGGGTATTGCCTGCTTGTTAATTGTGTCTTTTGACAGCTTATATATGGTATGCAGGCTTCATGACCTCCGATCCCCACTCAAAATTTCATTTTGTTTAGTTTCACTCATTGTATGAACACGCAATGTTTAACCTGGGGGTAATATGTCGCTTTTCACAGAATGGCAATAACGTGTCACATTGAAGGTTCCATGATAAGGGCCATATGAGCACATCCACAGATGTTAAAAAATCTGAAGGGTACCAGTTCATGTTTAATGTGAATTCTGCCGAAGCCGTTGCTAGGAGGCGTGGACGGTAGCTTGCAGTTATCACTACCGTCCATGAACAGGTTTAATCAAACTGATCCTGCAACTTTTTCAAGTTTTCCGTGTTGGACTTCTGTTAAGGATTATTTTTTTCTCTATTTTATTACTAATTGGCATTATTATAATGTGTAATGATATCAAGCACTAATCTTTCTTTTCTCAATACAATTCGATAAAAGTTACTGTTGTTGTCGTGAAAACAGTCCTTACTTAGGACATTACTTATTCTGCAAAAAAGTCTCAGTAAGAAAAATAGCAAATTATAACTTTTCTGCTGAAGAAAAAAAGTAATACAAGAATGTATTAAATAGAAAGATATGTGTTATTTCATAAAAAATAATGGATACACGAACTTTGTTTGAAATTTGGCAAGTATCTAAACTGTAACAGAAATCTGGGTATAAACTGTAAAAAATTTGGATGAAAGTCGCTAGGTCTATGCTGTACCCCTTCAAAATTAACATCGCTCTATACTGTAACATTGTTTATTTTTTCAAACGCATTTTACCAACAGGAAAATAGCTTCAACTGGTCATTTACTTTTATAAACGTTTCTAAACATAAAGGACTAACGTTTTGTAGATTTACTTTATCTAGGCATGCTTAAATAATGTCGGAATGGGAGAAAAATGCGTTGGTCTCTCGATTCAAATTTTTAAACCGTCAAATCTGCACATTTATGAGACAATATAGAGATAAATCTGCGGTGCAGGGTCTGAAGAAATATATAACTAGATACCGGATTCTGTTCCTTACAAGCAAAGCACAAAAACATATTTTGGAAACTAAACTACTTGTATAGTATGGACCTGAATAAAAATCACCGACCTGTCCTCCCAACAAATAATCCTCCATCTTGAAAATTCTATACTGTAACCGAAAAACGTGAAACTGTAACACGTTCCCTACGGTGGTAACGTTCGTACACATTTAACTCAAATTTGACATATGGATATTTCATATCAAAATACAGGTCAAGTTTGAATTTGGTCATGGTTCGATGATTTTTGGCAGAGTTATGCCCCTTTCACATTGAAAATAATATGAAGTTTTCAGTTTTCCGCTCATTATCTCCCCAACGGAATTACACATTCAACTCTAATTTTTATGCCCCCGCCATGTAATGGCCGGGGCATATAGTGTTACCCTGTTCCGTCATTCCGTCCTTCCGTCCTTCCATCCTTCCGTCCTTCCATCCTTCCGTCCTTCCGTCATTCTGTCATTCCGTCATCATCAGTTTCCGTTCATTATCTTAAGAACGCTTGCACACATTCAACTCAAATTTGACATATGGATATGTCATGAGAAAATACAGGTCAAGTTCGAATTTGGTCATGGTTCGATGATTTTTGGCAGAGTTATGCCCCTTTTACTTTGAAAATAATATGAAATTTCAGTTTCCGTTCATTATCTCCCCAATGGTACAACACATTCAACTCAAACTTGACATATGGATATGTCATGAGAAAATACAGGTCAAGTTCGAATTTGGTCATGGTTCGATGATTTTTGGCAGAGTTATGCCCCTTTTACTTTGAAAATAATATGAAATTTTCTGTTTCCGTTCATTATCTCCCCAACGGTACAACACATTCAACTCAAACTTGACATATGGATATGTCATGAGAAAATACAGGTCAAGTTCGAATTTGGTCTTGGTTCGATGATTTTTGGCAGAGTTATGCCCCTTTCACTTTGAAAGTAATATGAAATTTTCAGTTTCCGTTTATTATCTCCCCAATGGTACAACACATTCAACTCAAATTTGACATATGGATATGTTTTTGGAATGCCCAGGCCAAGTTCGAGTTTGGTCATGGTTCAATGATTTTTGGCAGAGTAATGCCCCTTTCACTTTGAAAATAATATGAAATTTACAGTTTCTGTTCATTATCTACCCAACAGTGTTACATATGCAACTTAAATTTGACATATGGATATGTCAAAGGAATGGGCAGGTCAAGTTGGAATTTGGTCATGGTTTGATGATTTTTTGGCAGAGTTATGTCCCTTTCACTTTGAAAATAATATAGATACATCTTAGGAATAAGCAGTTTAAGTTTGAATTTGGTTGTAGTTCAATGATTTAAGACAAACTTATCTTTCCTGAATGTTGGAAAAATTTTGAACTTTCACTTTCAGCACTCTTACCATTATTTTGGCTACAAATATGCAATATGCTATTTTTAAAAGGTTTAGACTGAATAATTTCAGTGCCTTGAACATTGTATGAAAATGGTTTGTGTTAACATTGAAAAGTTTTAAGGGCTTTGAACTTAAAATGAAAAAAATAATTAAAGCACCATCTGAAATTTTGGCTGCATGCGGGGGCATCCGTGGCATGATGACACATTTCTATTTCATATGGAAATGTCAAAGGAATGCGCAGGTCAAGTTCAAATTTGGTCATGGTGCGATGATTTTTGGCAGAGTAATGCCCTTATAACTTTGAAAAAAGTAGATTTTCAGTTTCCATTCATTATCTCCCAAAAGGTTGTACATATTCAACTCAAATTTAACATATGGATATGTCATATAAATACACTATTTAAGTTCGAATTTGTTCATGGTTTGGTGATAGCTGACAGAGTTATTCCTCTTGAACTTTGAAAAAAGAAATCAGAAATTTCGTTAAGCTGTTCTTCCACCGTGATGGGATTCATCTTAATGAAACTGAATCTAGAACACTGGTGATGACAATAAATCAAGTGCTTAACATCATTCCGCAAAACGCTCGGTTTATGAGAAGCATCTTTCTACACGTGCAATCGGAGCGCCGCGCTCGTCACGTGCTACCGGAATGCCGCGATTTACACGTGCAAACGGAGGTAGTGAATATGAACAAATAAGGGAGTCAGACAGGCACATGGGTCGGCGCCATCAGCCCTACAACAGGATTCATTGCGACACCTGTGAGCGTAATAATCACGTTACGGCTCAGTGCAGACTAACAAATGATGTTACAAATAGCAGACGACTCGATTATGGATGGAATCAACCCCCTGGCCGACGAGATGGAAAAACTAAACTATATAGACATATGCATTATTCACATTAGGATATTTTTGACAGGCACTCACATGACACTATGTATAGCTCAGAAATTAGGTATGGGTTTTTAACTAGTTTATTTTATGATTGTTATTCATACAAATGTAAATGTTTTTATGAAAATAACTTTAACAATTTATCTAACAAATTTTATGAGGTTTTTAATATAAGTTACAGCGTTAGTCTTAAAAATGTATGTGAGTCTTTTAAAATACATTATCTATGTACATCGGAAACAGGAGAATAATATGATACAGTAATATCAATTATCTGCTATTCATTTTACCAATATCTATGGATACTGGCATTTATAAGCGTTGTTAAATTATGCTGTAGCGTTCATACATACACATTAATTTTTAAACTGCTATCAAATTTGTATCGTTATTATCGGAATAAATCGTGCTTTGTTGATAATTTATTTTTCAATACTTTTAATAGCTATTATAAAAGACGACTACTTAGTTTTGAATATAATGTAAACAAGAAAAAGCTTACTACTTTACATAAAGCTGAAAATGGAAATAATGTGACAAATCAAAACAATATCAACACTTTTGACTATTTTTCTAAGGGCTTGCGGTTTGCGTTCGTCAATATACATCATTTGATGCCAAAAATGGATGAAATCAGATATCATCTAGGAAAAATGAACAAACCAGATATCTTTGGTATTTGTGAAACATATCTAAATGAAAATATTCATAATAATGAATTGAAATAGAAAACTTTGTTTTTGAAAGAAAGGATAGAAATGGAAGAAACGGAGGGGGGTTGATAGTTTTCATAAATGAGAAAGTGCCCTACAAACGTCGAAACGACCTAGAAAATGAAAATTTAGAATCTCTTTGGATAGAGATAAACTACCCTAATACAAAAACGTTTCTAGTAATCTATGTATTCCGCCCTCCAAAAGTACGTCAATCATGGATTGATGAGTACGAACAGCAACTTGATGAAATTGATTCTAAATATTCTGAGTATTATATTCTAGGCGATGTAAATATTCATTTTATGCCTGATAAACTCAGAAACAAGTTCAATAATACAAAATGGTCTAATTTAATATCAAAATTTGGTCTTAAGCAATTCATTCAAACTCCAACAAGAACAACTAAAACTAGTGCAACAATTATTGATCATATTTATGGCAGTGTGAATAGTCATTCACATGTATGTAATATATTTGTATCAAATTTATCAATAAGTGATCACTTCCCTGTCTGTTTCATTAGAACAGTTAAATCACGAGTTAAACGTGGTTTCCATAAGACAATGAAATATAGATCATTTAAGACATTTAATGAACAATCTTTTCAGACTGATTTAGCTCGATCTTTTCTAGAATCTGTGGAGTATATTGTTGATCCAAATTTAGCTTTACAAACCTTTTTTTCAATAGTAAAAGATATTATTACCAAACATGCTCCAATAAAAGAAAAGAGAATTAAATTTGATGCACAGCCTAAATGAATCACTGATGAAATTAAAGCAATGATATTTTTAAGAGATAAATATCACAAAAATGGAGATTTCGATAATTATAAATTATTACGAAATAAAATAAATTCAGAGATTAGGAAAAGCAAAAAGAATTTCTTCAATAATGCAATAAATGAAAGAAAAAATCCAAATTACATTTGGCAAAATATTAATGATTTAACTAATTTAGGTAAAAAGGAAAATGTACTTATTCCCGAACGGCTCACTTTTGACGATACTACATTTACTGATCATGCTAATATTATAAATGAATTGAACAAACATTTTGTAAACATTTCTAATATTGTCGAAAAAGTACAGTTATCTAACATAAAATCTGGAGATGACATATCAGTTATAGAAGAAAAACTACAATATAGCCTTAATATGATTATTAAGTGGTGTAAAATAAATAATATGCTTTTACACCCTAAAAAATCTAAAAGTATGCTGGTAGGTAGTAGACAAAAGCTAAAGATTGCAAAAGCATTAAATTTGAAAATTAACGACTCAACTCTTGACAATGTAGAATCACAAAAACTGCTTGGTATTTATGTTGAAAATACACTCAATTGGCACTGTCAGGTAAATGATGTGTGTAAAAAATTGAACTCTAAAGTTAATTTATTTAGGCGTATAAAGTACTTTTTAAATAAGGAATCTCGCATGCTTTTTTATAATGCATACCTTCTTCCTATTTTTGATTATTGTTGTAATATATGGGGAAAAGAAAACAAAAAATATATATGCCAAATATACAAAATACAAACACGAATTTGCAAAATTATTCTAGACCTTCCAATGAGAAAACAATCAGAAAATTTATACAAAAGATTAAAAATATTGCCTTTCAAGAAAAGATGTATTTTTCACAGCGGTGTCCAAGTATATAAAGCATTGAATAATATGTTCCCTCAATATATCCGAGACTTACTTACCATATCTAATAATCAAAAGTATAATCTAAGATCGATATCTCATTTAATTTCGTCTTACAAACCACGTACTAATTATTTTAATGACACATTCCAATTTAATGCCATGGTTATTTGGAATTCCATACCACTGACTATAAGAAGAAAAACAAAATTGTCAATATTTAAGAAATGTTTCAAGAAATACTTATTTAATCAAATTTAGCACGGCCCGTACGTCTTATATATACAGGATACGCTCTTTATATTCATACATGTGTTTTTTTTTTTATTATTATGTTTTCTGATAATGGGTGTCTGTCTTAGTTCCAAGTTGTTTGACTGTGTTAATTTTGTAAGTTAATTTTACTTTTTAAATTGCAGATTAAAATGATGCACTGATGAAAGTATTATGTTTAATGATAAATAAAATGAATTGTATGAATGTTCAGTATATGTGTTAATATATGTTAAAATTGTGATAACCATTTAATCATTTCTTTTTACATGTTATATTTTCTTTGATTGATATGTGTTCTTTTGTGTGTGTGTTTTTATTTTTTATTTTTATTTTAGAAGGCCGCATTGTAAATAAGATGTTGCAATCTGTATATGTCTTAATGTGTTACCTTCGGTAAATAAAGTTATTATTATTATTATTATTATTCATTATCTCCCCAACAGTTGTACATATTAAACTCAAATTTAACATATGCATATGTCAAAAGAATACACTGGTCAAGTTCGAATTTGTTCATGGTTTGATGATAGCTGACAGAGTTATCCCTCTTGAACTTTGAAAAACTCAGAAATTTTTAGTTTCCGTTCATTATCTTCCCAATGATTGTACACATTCAACTCAAATTTGACATATGGATATATCATATCAAAATACATGTCATCTTAGGAATAAGCACTTCAAGTTTGAATTTGGTCGTGGTTCAATGATTTTGGACAAAGTTATCTATCTTGAATGTTGGAAAATTTTTGAATTTTCAGTTTCAGCACTCATACTTTTGTGGAAGTATATGTAGTCATTATTTTGGCTACAAATATGCAATTAACAAAAGGTTAACACTGAATAGTTTCAGTGCCTTGAACTTTGTATAATAAAGGTTTGTGTTAACACTGAATAGTTTCAGTGCATTGAACTTTGTATAATAAAGGTTTGTGTTAACATTGAATAGTTTTAAGGGCTTTGAACTTAAAATGAAAAAAATAGTTTGTGCAAACATATTTGGAACTAAATATCATAACATCTGAAATTTGGCTGCATGCGGGGGCATCCGTGGCATGACGACACATTTCTAGTTTTTTTTAATCTTATACTAATAAAGTTTTTTAAAGATCGTCTCTTTTGCATTTTTTCAAAGATTAATTATCAAATATTTCAATAAACTTAACATTTATAATGGGATAGTTTTGTAGCTCACAGTCCGGAGTCAGCCCGCATAGCTCTTTCGGTTAGAGCGCGAGACCTGTAATCTCGACATTGTGAGTTAGATTCCCGGGCTGGTCAACTAAAATTACTAATCAGTCTTTTGGATGAGACTTAAAATCGAGTTCCCGTGTATGAGTGCTTAAACACTTGGCACGCTAAAGAACCAGTAAAAGCTTCTGGGACATCTTTCTGTATCCGTATCTTGCACAATCCTCAAAAATGACTAACACTTTCTGGAGGACTCGCCCATATGGGCAACAAGTGGTTTACACATTTACAATCCGGCATGGCACTAGTCAACGGGTGTTAGCCTGCTGTTCGGATAGTTTCTGATCAGCCTGATTCTAGTCTGTACAATAGCATAAATTAAAGTAGATTATATTTTTTTCTTATATCAGTTGCATAAATGCATAATTGATGCAATATGTACTTTTATAAAGTAAGTATAGCAATTGCATTTGATGTGTATATTTGTTGTATATTTTTACTCTATACTCTATTATGCATTTTTTACATTACAAGTCATTACTATTACATTACATTTTACTATATCATCTTTTGTTTAACCTTAAATAAAACTGAGAAAAAGTCTGCCGAAAACCAGCAATCTACTAGCATAAAGTCATGTTTATCAACTCAGCAACAAATGGCAACCGTACAACGGGGAACATTTATTTTACCTATATTTGAGAATCTCGAAATATCAGCAAAATAGGAAAAATTACGCAATATAGAATAATATGCCTTTATTGGTCACTTTGTTCAAACACATACAAATAAGCAGAGGAATATATCTTTGATTTCTCTATTATTCTTGAACAGAACTTCACATTAAATTTGGTTAAAATTGTATAGGCCCTGCATCAGTTCAAATGTTCATGAAATTAAAATAAAATGGTAAACGACGCCACGTAAAAGGTAATGAACAATCTGCTATATTTTCTAAAAGTAAAACACCACAAAAACACCAATAAAACATGTAAGAAAAAGAGGCATCATTATGTACCAGAATATATATTCAAAATCTATCTTTTTATGTCTCCAAATATACTGATATATAATACATACATAATATACAATACGCAAAATTCAGTAGAATTTAAACTAACGGTATACGCAGTTTCTGTCTTTTTTTTCAACTAAGATAATAGACGAAAAACAGCTCAAAAACATTACTTATAAACATTTTAAAAATGCCTTTATGCTGGAAATATGTCTTTGCGAAAATACATACGCATGCCTAAAATTGTTTAAAGCAGCATGCTTCCAGATTTATGCTAAATTTCATGAAAATTTTGAAAACTTATATACAGGATAAATATTGTGACGTGAACAGATAGTAATTCACGCATAACAAAGGACATTTACAAGCCATTTAATCTAACATAAATATGCCAGAATATGCTAAAATAACCCTTACTGCGTTATTTGAATCTTGAATCTTTTTTTCTTTTCTTGAAATCTAAGTACATGTTTCTCAAGTTTGATTTTCTTGAAATATTTTAGCTCATCTGAAGGCATACGGCTTTAAGTTAAAATACTATCTTCACAGTAGTACACAGTATTTTCTGCAAATCAGATTGAATTTTCTAGTGAGTGCAACAAAGTTGCGTGGTTTATTTAGCGTCATTCGGCCACTTTTATGCATGAGACACAGTCATGCCAACACCACCTATATGGATGAATTATTTTTATTCGTATTCTACAATCAGAAAATTGTGCAAAATAAAACTAGTTTACGTTAAACAAGAAAAGGAGCCTCGTTACCGTCTTTAACACATACACTAACGACAGATGTCATATTCCCATTGTATATACGCTAGTGCTAAAGGATAAAGCGTTAACTATATATACAAAGGACGAAAATGGTGTAATAATTAAAAAAGAAAAAAAGAAAGAATTCTTTGCGCTTTACCACATAACTTGTATGCACTTTGCGGTTTAACACTTGTTAAATTTACGCAATATAACAACTACTGAAACTATAAGAGCTATTCCGAAAGTTACTGAACATACAATGATGATTATTAGTATAGCATTTACTCCATCCCCATCCTTCTTCTCTGGCGGTGCTGGTTTTATTTGTAAAGAAGTTTCGGTACAGCTGTAGTCGACACAAAGACTTAATTCTGTAAACTCCGTCCCCTCTGGAATTTGTAAGCGAGCATCGCCGTTTTCAATGGCTTTAGCAACACTTGTCGCCTCCGTTGATACATTAACTTTATGGCTACTATTGGCGTTAAGGTCGAATTCAGATTTTGAAGCAATCAGGAGGTTGATGTAAAAAAGGTCAGTCTTATTGTCAGCAGAACGTTTAAAACGATTGTAACTTGTGAAAGTCGGGAACCCAAAAAAGATTATGCCTCTTTTGTACCAATCCATCTGACTTGCTATTTGCTCTGAAATACTTTCGGCAAATTGGTTTAAGTCACTCAGGACAATTTCCGTTGTTTGTCGGAATATCATCTGTATCTTCTCCATTCCAGTAGAAAGTATATCTGACCCACATGCTTCAACAACGTCAAGCATCTGTTTTAAGGTTGCCGTCGCGTCTTGAATTAGCGCACTCTTAACTGTCCAAAATATACGTGCCCAATTAACACCGCCAATGTCACAGATAGATGGCTTTCCAACATCCGGATGAAGATAGCATCCAGAGTGAGATTCGAATGCCTGTTGTCTGATGCTCTCACATGTTGCCATTACAAATGGTCTAAGGATGGGTACAAGCTTCACTTGTAGACATTTTCTTACAGCATCGATCCATTCTTGACCAATGTTGTTAAACTCTTCGTAATGGTCTTGATATAAGTTACAAAATTTCTCGGCGTAATCCAAGGCATATGAATTACCATGCTCCTTGCAAGGATAACGTTTCTGCAAAAGTCAAATGTAATGATAAAATGATACTACAATTACTCTTTAATCTTCTTACAAACAGTTGTGTACGGGTATTTATTGATTCGTTTATATATGTGTATATAAGTAGCTGAATTTTTCAAGGCAAGAAATAAAATAAATATATAATATATAAATAAGTTCATTCTCCCGAGAAAAGTTAATAAGTACTTTTATTTGCAGTGTGTAGATGTCCATAAGCATTGCTATTCAATAATTAAAAAAAAGTCATTTTATAGGAGTGCTAATTAATTTAGGACATTTTCTTTGAAACGCAAAATTGTCTCAGTTTTTGGTATTAGACTGATTTCAGACTTAGGACTTTCTATGAAACACAAAGATGATTTCTTGCATTTTTATTGGAATTAAAATCAAAGTAAAAGATAAGTCGACGCGTCAAAATGAAAATAATTTTGCTTATTCTTTGCTTAATTTTTATCTACCATTCATTACAAATTTATTCAAATATGTCTATGATTTACATTATTTTTAAGATAGTCACAGTAAGCTAAAGCAAATAAATGTTCGTTGTAAATTTACCTCTAGACAGTCCTTGTACCAACTACAATCTGTACCAGACGGACTAAAACACCAATTTGGGATTGCAGCCGTCACGACTGGCCGTTGTGTTGTCACATTTTTTGGAGCGTCTCTGCCACATGCGCAATCTTCGTAAACTGGTCCTAAGAAATTGAAACTAGGAATAAGTAGCAGCTCAGGTAAAATAAACCAAGATAATATGGGTTTCCATCGAATACCGGAATAACAATTACCTTTTTATTTTAATTATTTTTACTAATTTATTCTTCATAAGAATTCACTGGAAGTTTCTGAGAATGCTTCGTTCGTAAACACATCAAATACTGATTTATCAACATTCTACTGAATCATAGTAAGTGTATATATTTCAGTATATCTTTTCTAATCTGGTTGCCTACAGATTGATTAATCTATTAATAAACTGCTACAAAAATGACCAATACATAAATTCAAATGAGTAAATATTTCAAAGATATTTCTATATTAAATTCTAGTAGATCGTTTATGGATGACAATTTCGAAAAAATTAGCTTATTTATAGGGTTTACCCGGCCCATTTTTTAACAAGACATGTCATATACCAAAATGTTCCTAAATGTTTGTAGTTAACAAATCTGCTGGCATAAATTGGCATAAATGGTGGCGAACAGAGAAACCCAAGATGGCGTCCAAGATAGCCTCCAAAATTATGGAAAGCACCACTTAGTCATTATTGCTTTATTTTAAGCAGTTAAAACATATGCTTTTGTTCTTTTCTTACATTCCTGTATCAACTTCAGGAATGAAGTTGTATTACCTACTTTTAATGTAAAAGTGTTGTTTATGATAAAAAGCAGATGAGAATGAAGTTGTATTACCTACTTTTAATGTAAAAGTGTTGTTTATGGTAAAAAGCAGATAACATGTGACAAAAAGGTACAAAACATGATAATATTTAAAGATTTTCTGTTCGTTTTCCCATGTTTTCAGTGCAGTTCACATATACAAAATGTAAATTGTTTTATTATATCTTATATAACAGGAAACAAACTTCTCATATAAGAAAAATGCCGCCGAGTGTTTTCATTATATAGTTATTTTTGAAAACAATGTGTATTTCTGAGTGGGTGGGGTAAAATATCAAATTTGTCTTTATCACAAATTAACTGTAAATAACTTATATTGAACAAGTTTATTAATCAGCTTTATTAGCTCTAAAATAATAACAAATGAAGTAATTGTGGAATATAATAGGCACGAATTGTAAACATTTTGAAGAGAAAATTGATTGAATTAAAGAAAGCATATATATTTTAGCTCGACTATTCGCAGAATATTAGAGCTAATGCAGACTCATTTATTGGCGTCCCTGTGGTTTAGTTTTTACGTGTAAGCTGGTATCTCCATAACTTCTGAAGTGAATGGATTGAAATTTTATACACTTGTTCTTTTCTCTGTGATAATCTAACATGATTGGAACAAGTCCCATAACTCGGATTTGCTTTTTTGCATATTTATGCCCCTTTTTCGACTTAGAAATTATTGGTTAAGTTTTTGCGTGTAAGCTGGTATCTCCATAACTACTGAAGGGCCTGGATTGAAACTTCACACACTTGTTTTCTGTGACTTTCTAACGTCACTGAATGTGATTGGCACAAGTCCCATAACTCTGATTTGCTTTTTTTGCATATTAATGCCACTTTTTGATTTACAAAATTTTGGATAAATTTTGCATGGATGGCATAAGTAATTTACAAAAAGCCCTTGTTTGACAATTTTATGTAAATTAATATGTTTCCCTGAATAAAAAATCTTTTTGACAGGCTTTGTGCATGTTTTTTGACAATTGTATGCATTCATAATAATCAAGCAGTGATTTACTCGATAAAACATCTAAATGACAAGCCTTTGTACCTTTTTGGGACAATTTTATGTATTCATATAGGTAAGCATTATTATACTTAACGAAACAACCTTATGGCAACTTTTCGAATTGTCGAGAGTATCTCTGTTAAATAATCTTTTTGCAATTTCTCATTTTCTTCCTTTTTATTGACTTTTTACATATATATTCATGAACATTTGTGTACTTTTGTATATCATACCAGTATACATACAACTTTATCAAATAGATTGTAGCATTTCTTATGATGTTTCCTACAGTGAATTTTCAATATACCATGTGCATGTGAGTGGATGGGTAATAATGTTATTACTGTTTACAATGTTGTAAATTCGAAGGATTTAAATATGACATAAATAACAAGCTGATATCATTATTTTTGCGTCCTTGCATCAAATACATTTCAGATGTTTACGTTTACCGTAAGTAACAAAGGTTTTTCATGGTCAAAATAGAAAAGCATAGTTAAAATATAGTGGGTATAACACTTAAAATCTTAAATACGCTATAAATATTGTAAACAATTGATATTGCGCAGTTTAGTTGTAACAACCAATTTTAATTTTGCTTTTTCATATAAAATGTACTTGTACCGAAATTAACATTTCAGAGATCAAATGCAATTCACTTTCAATGTAAAAATACCTCTCTTCAACTTGGTCAAATTAAATTAAATTCAACACAAATAAAAAATTAGTTGAAATATTGTGAACTAATGTTTATTATTCTTGAATTTCGGTAAATTTTAGTATATTGTCTTGTAAAATATGAAATATGTAAAATATGAATGAATCATTATCGTTTTTACAGAAGAGAACAATTTACAGAAAAATAAACGCAAAACAAAAATTAAGGTTTCATATAATGATTTTTAAAGTACACTACTACTTTTATATTTTTAATTTATATACCAAGTGTAAAGTTTTGAAAACCTCATACTTTCAATAACTTAATGTAAGCTATAACACGAAACATTGCAAACATTCGAGAAGTGTCTTCAAAATTATCATGAAAAGTTGACAATATCTCAAATAAGATTCTGTTTATTATAATCCAATAGTTTTTTTTCAGCCATTGTTTTGCACACATGCAATCAAAGTTGACCATCAAAGCCTGTTTTCAAGTATGGCATTGTTGTGTATCCTTGGCAACTGTTATGGGTACTGCAATGCTACTGGCTAACAAAATATCTTAAGATTTTTAAACGATTCGACGAAAAAAATGAACTTACAATATTCTTGATTAGAGATGCAATAAAGTTTCCTTTTACATTTAATTTCAATGTATCTTCATTATGCATTATACGAAACAATCACCATACATAAGTAGTTACGCCGAATCTGTGCAGTATATTGGTCTTTACAAACAACACAGTAAGTAAAAAAGACACAGTATATAACAAATTAAATTGAAAGAAATGAATAACCGCATAAGGCTGCTAAGGCATTTAACATGTATTCATTGAATCTATAATGCCAATATTCCATGGAAAGTGTTAAGAATGACAACCTGACTAAATTGAGCTCTACGTTGATAATTGGTGAAATTATAATTCAATATTGCTTTTAATTTTAGGTATAACCGAAACATTCCAATCTACTGGTATCATATAAGACTTGAGGCACTTTTTATGAAGTTACATGTGCTGTCTAGGTGCATAATATACAATGTACATAAAAATGGTATTACCTAATAGAAAGTGGCTCAAACACATGATGTCTGCTTATTTCTAAATTAAATAATATGAGAAGTTAAGAAAATATAGCTGAGAAGAAAAGATAATCCCACTTCTCTCTTTATATATGTAAACAGTGCATTGGTGTAATGTCTCTTTTGCTTCATAATTCAGTTATTTCTTTATTTAGGTTATTAAACTTTTTAAATTATTTTTCAATGTGTTCGCGTTTTCTTCAAACGTGAGTTCTTTCTTAGAAACCAATTGGCTAATGCTGACGGGGTATTTTTGCATACCTGATTTAGTTAGTGAGTGACATCACCTTGTTCATCACTACCAACATTTTTTTCTCTCTCAGTTTATCACATTGTGGGGTCTCCCATTTCAATATGCTTATTAAATGATGAAAAAATAGTTCTTTGAAACATCAAGGTTGAAAGCCTTCATATTAAGTTCAACCTTTTAACAAAAATACCGCAACTGCTCAAGTTGTATTCTGCAGTCAAACTTTACTATCCATGAAAGTGAATTGCAAGTTTTTTTTCTGTATTAGAAGTGAATAACCTAACGCAAAACATCTTAAAAGTAAAATTTTATTTATAAACACACAACCAAAAATTAATATTGTAGATCTCTGACAGTTTGATGGCATTATAGATGACATTAATTTTTAATGAAATCACCGAAAGTTACAGTTGTCAACATGGTGTGCATAATAAGTCTACAATGACCCTCTTGTTCTTGAATCTTCCTACAATAACATTCCTTTTTACCTATTTCAGGAAATTTTCTATAATCAAATGTGCCTTTATTAAAAAACTTTTGTGAAAAAGTGATTATTTATTATTTGGCTGACTCTTACCTGTAATATCAAAATGTGTTATGTACCCCACTCACTCCGTTACATTAAAGTTCGAGAAATGTATGTAGAAACTCACCAAAGAAAGCGTACATGTTTGAATAAGTTTTCATATTTGTATATAAAACATACAAGAAATACATTAAATGATTGTTTAAACTTGGATAAACGAAAGAAAAATCCAATTAAATTATTTAAGCATACTCTTTTAAGGTTGAATTGAAACACTGTATTCAACTTATAGTGCTTAATTTCCTATAAAACCATTAACAATCATTCATACTCTAAAAGTTACTGAATTCTGTTATAATATATAGATTAAAGTCTTTCAAGTAGTTTATTTAAAATAATAACAATTTAAATTCATAAAAGTAATGTAACTTAAAATAAATTTGTGATTTTGATTAAATTATTATTTTACCCCACCCACTAAAAAATACAACATTTTCTCAAAAAATACAATTATATAAAAAAAATCAATAGCACATTTCTTATTCAGATGATGGTTTCTTGTAATGTAAACCATAGTTAATTAATTTGATTTGTAAATTGCATTATTACATGGAAAAATGTTCGGACATCTTAAATTTTAGCAATTTTTCATTATTTTTTTTGCCACAATTTTCATCCTGTGCCTGTTAAAAGATATTTAAACATTAAAAATAGATAGAAAATTTGTATGTGTGACATGTATTTGATACAAAAATGCATGAAAAAACCCAAAACAAATGCATCTGTTTTAACTGATTAAAATCAAGTAAAAGTAAGTAAGTGGTTATTTCCATATTTTTGGCGGCCATCTTGGACGCCATCTTGGATTTCTCTGTTCGCCACCATTTATGCCAATTTATGCCGGCAGTTTTGGAAACTACGAATATATTGAAACATTTTGGTATGACACCCCTTGTTAAAAATGGGTACGGGTTCAAGTTTCTGAATGGCTTGATTGTCACCCTACCATTAAGGAAAACAAGCATTACTAAACGGTAAAACACCTACTTCAAATAACGGTAAAATATTTTGTTCCGGAATATCATATTCTGTTTACGAAGAGTATTCGTGTGTGTTAAATTACAGGAAGATTTTATGTTACAACTCTGATAAGCTCCTTTAATTTTTTCTTTCATTTCTTTGGCACGAGCACAATTGTACCTGTTTTGCAAGGCTTTGCTTAAACACAATTTATATACATATAATCAAACAATTTACAAAGTGTATATGAAATTATATGTTTGTATTCTAAGAAAATCTCACTAATTGAATTATTAACACCATCAACCTTGAAACACTTTAATGAGGATTTTGCATAAAATAATATAGTTATTTAATAAGAAAATTACAATATCTTCAATATCATCATCGATCCTAGCGTTTTCTTTTTCATCATTGCTAAATAAATTGTCAACTGATACAAAACGTTTTAAAAGTTAATCTTTACTTAAGTATTTCTTTCCAAATTATTTTTGGTTGAAGATTTTGTTAAGACTTATATTGCAAGTTTCTTTTTTTCACTTAATCATTTCTTACCAAAAAATTTAAAGATTTATCGTATAAAGTTTTCGATATATGAAATATTCCACCATTGACATTTATTTCATTTGATACTATCTTGCTAACAATACTCTCTATTAAACATTATTCTAAATAAAATCTATAAAACAAGACTGTATTTTCTATTACATGAACAGGAATTTATAAAATGATTATTATAGTTATTTCATTTAAATTGACAGATTAAAAATGTTGGAAACAAGGGGAAACAATTCATGCGAACCTAAAACCTAATTGATCAAGCTATTACGGGTAATTGAAAGGTTCGTGTAACGTATAACTATCAAATATGAAAAACAAGATCATCAAGTCATGACAATCCCTATAATACTGACATCGTTACCAGTATTAATATTAGTATACGTATAATTTTAATAATTTCTCCCTGGTGTATCAGTTACCGTATATATAGAAAATATACGGGGACATAAGGACTATAATTTTTTCAATAGTTAAAATAAACAAATAAACCTGTTAGACTTTATCAATGTTCAACATGATATACATGTATAATATCTTGCGCAAACATATTTGCAATCATTACACTAAAAATCTGTTTAAACAAAGATAACCCTAGTGTTGTGCTATAACCTTGGTTAGGTCCCTAAATTCTTTTGTACTGATATTTATAATAAAGGATGGTCCCAAATAAAAATTTTAAGAAAATCTTTTTTTCGAATACAAAAATGTTTGATCTGATCCCACCAACATCTTCTTGATAAGTGATGCAGTATGACATTTCATATATTAAACACCGATTGGACACGAATCGATACTAGAATGATGAAAAAGAAAAAAAAATAACAAACAAACAACAATCAATAAACAAACACACACAAACAAAAGCACCGAGGAGCACAACAATATACGCCCGAATGTACATTTGTTTGAGTAACCAAAACAATCTTTCAGTTAGGGTACTGGGATCCTACATGTTTACCAGACAATCAGTTTACCGGACAAAATCTATTCCTGTCAAATAAGGCTTTATTTATTTCTTCGATTCAAAAATCATCCGGGCTGATTTTA